>NW_008659784.1:0-6364 GCF_000695815.1 Acanthisitta chloris | reverse complement strand
GATGCTGTAAATAGGAGCTGTCCCTGCTAGTGCCACCCCTGCACACCTCTGGGCAGTGCCCCTGGCTCACATTGTCCCCCCACAGCCAGGACACGTATCACAGACCCACCACAGGACCAGAGTGTTATCAAGGGGACCAAGGCTGTCATGAGCTGTGGAGTTACCCACGACCCCAGCGTGAACGTGAGGTGAGTGTGACAGGGCTGGGAAGATTCAGGCACCCCCAGGCTGCTTACCTGCCTGTTGTCACCGCTGCTGCATGCCTGGGGAGGGAGGTAGGGGCTGCCTCCATCCCTGGCTCTGCGCTGGTTGTCCTGCAGTGCCACCTGGTGCCCTGCGGACAGGGAACCCCTGGTTCCCTCTCCTTGGAGGGGGATGCAGGGCACCAGCACACCTGGGTGTCCCCACCCTGGCACAGGTACGTCTGGGAGAAGGATGGGGCACCGCTGGGCCCTGAGAGTGGCCCACGGGTGCGCCTGGACGAGGCAGGTACCCTCCACATCACCCAGACCTGGTCGGGTGACATTGGCACCTACACCTGCAAAGTCATCTCAGCCGGGGGCAACGACTCGCGCAGTGCCCACCTCCGTGTCCGGTGAGACCCCCCTCGTCCCCACTGGCACCCCGTGCCCCGGGCTGTGCCCACTCTCTCCCTAACCCCCCTGTCCAGGCAGCTCCCCCACGCGCCTGAGAGCCCCGTGGCCGCCCTGAGCCCCCAGGAGAAACGGGCCATCAACCTCACCTGGGCCAAGCCCTTCGATGGCAACAGCCCCTTGCTGCGCTACATCGTGGAGGTCTCCGAGAACAGTAAGGAATCTGCTCCCACCCCCAGATGGCAAAGTCCAGACCCCAGCATCACCCCAGGGCAGGGGATGCTGTGGAAAGCTTGGGGACCCCAGGACTCATCAGCTGGGCAGGAGACCCCAGCATCCTGCGGGTCAGGGTCCCCAATCCTGTTGCCTCCTTTTCCCCCCACAGATGCCCCCTGGACTGTGCTGCTGGCCAGCGTGGACCCTGAGGTGACATCGGTGACAGTGCGGGGCTTGGTCCCCGCTCGCTCCTACCAGTTCCGCCTCTGTGCCGTGAATGACGTGGGCAGGGGACAGTTCAGCAAGGACACGGAGAGGTGAGCCACAGCTGGGGGTCCCAGGGGAGCTGGAGGAGCTGGTGGCCCTGTGGACTCACCCTGCCTCGTCCCCACAGAGTATCCCTGCCCGAGGAACCTCCCTCTGCACCCCCTCAGAACGTCATCGCCAGTGGCCGCACCAACCAGTCCATCATGATCCAGTGGCAGCCACCCCCAGAGAGTCACCAGAATGGTGTCCTCAAGGGCTACATCATCCGGTAGGTGACAGTGGGGCAGACTTGGGGTCCCACCCCTGGTGTTGGTGGGGTCACTGGCTGCTCTGATGGCACCTGGTCCACAGGTACTGCCTGGCTGGGCTGCCCGTGGGGTACCAGTTCAAGAACATCACCAATGCCGAGGTCAACAACCTGCTCCTGGAGGACCTCATCATCTGGACCAACTATGAGATCGAGGTGGCAGCGTACAACAGTGCTGGCCTGGGGGTCTACAGCATGAAGGTGACCGAGTGGACACTGCAGGGAGGTAGGCAGGGATGGGCAAGGGTGGGCAGGGACAGGCAAGCGTGGGAAGGGATGTGAAGGGGTTTGGTGGGTGCTCAGATGGCAACAGGTTGTGCCATGAGGGTGATGGGGCTGGGTGGCAGGACGATGGGTCTGGAGGTCCCACGGGGACTGGAATATGCTGGGGAGGGAGGAGCAGGGGCTGCAGAGCCCAAGCAGGGGCACCACCCTGCGTGCTTGGGCGGCTGGCACTAGGCAGTGGACAGGACCTTACTGCAAGCTGTCCCTTCATCCTGGCAGTCCCCACGGTGCCCCCAGGGAATGTGCAGGCTGAGGCCACCAACTCTACCACCATCCGCTTCACCTGGAACCCTCCCAGCCCCCAGTTCATCAATGGCATCAACCAGGGCTACAAGGTGAGGGGCTATTCCTGCAGATCCCCCCAAAAATGGGAAGCTTGGATGGGGGAAATTCCTTGGTCAACCTTCCCAAACCGCCTGGACTCCTCCTCACCAAAATCCCAGATTTTAATTGGCTCCATCCTGACTGCTAAACTAACACGTACTGAGATTTAACACTTGCCTGGGCTCGGAGTCTCCCATGCTCTGTAATTAATTCCAAGTTGCAATTAATTCAAATTTACGTTAATGAAATTGAATCAAAACATTAAACTTGTGTCTTAATCCACTCCAAAGAAGTTGGGGAATTTAATTGCCGCTGGATGAGATAACCAGGATATTTAACATTCTTATTAAACGCCACTTAGTATTTTTTGATTAGTATTTTTAGGGCCTAATTAGTGTTTAATTAAGTTGCTATAGGCTATCTTGCACAATACCAATTAAATGCCCAAACATCCCTCCCGAACGAGTGGGTGATCCCACGCCATTATCGATGGAGTTAATCACGGCACACGCTCCGTCAGCGCGCGCTGGCAGAGGCAGTGAGCACTCACCGCACCATTAATTGATATTTAATCAACTCTGAATTAATAAGAGGAGGACGGAGATGCCCGGAGGGTGGTGTTTGTGGTGTGGATGTGCATGGTGGGGATGCCCACATGGTGGTAACCGGGCCAAGAGAAGATGGGACAGGGTGGGAAGGGCACCAAGGAGAGATGCTATGGGGTGGAAAGAGGACCAAGGAGTCATGTGGTGGGGTGGGAAGGTCACCAAGGAGAGGTGCTGGTGGGGTGGAAAGAGGACCAAGGAGTCATGTGGTGGGGTGGGAAGGGCACTGAGGAGAGATGTGGGGTGGAAAGAGTACCAAGGAGATGTGGTGGGGTGGGAAGAGGACCAAGGAGAGATGCTGTGGGGTGGAAAGAGGACCAAGGAGAGATGCTGTGGGGTGGGAAGGGCACCAGAGAGACACGTGGTGGGTTGGGACAGGCACCAAAGAGAGATGTTACAGGGTAGAATACCCAACATCCTCATCCCACTCCTTCCTCCTGCAGCTGATTGCTTGGGAACCAGAGCATGAGGAGGAGGCGACGGTGGTGACAGTGCGGCCCAACTTCCAGGACAGCGTCCACGTGGGCTACGTGGCAGGGCTGCGGAAATTTGCCGAGTACTTCACCTCAGTGCTGTGCTTCACCACGCCGGGGGACGGCCCGCGCAGCCCCCCCCAGCTGGTGCGCACCCACGAGGACGGTACGGGGGGGCTCTGTGGGATGGACCCTGACCACCCTCCGGCGGCTCCCGGGGAGGGGGAGCAGCCCCCAGATGGGCCACTGGGTCCCACTGCTGAGCCCCGGGAAGCCCCAGCCAAGGGGAGCCCCTTTCATGCGTGCTCCTTGTGGGGGTCCTGTGGGTGCTGAGCCTGGGTGTCTTTGGGCAGTGCCTGGCCCTGTGGGACACCTCAGCTTCAGTGATATCCTGGATACATCCCTGAAGGTCAGCTGGCAGGAGCCGCTGGAGAAGAACGGAATCCTGACAGGTAAGGGAGCACTAGCAGGTACTGGCTCCAGCATCCCTTCCCACACCTTCCATCCCTTTCCCACCCTGCAGCATCTCCCACTGGTCTTGGTCCCACCCCACAGCATCTTTCCTAGATGCTCTGCCTAACCCTGTAGCATCTCCCCACTGTCCTCTTCTTACCCTACAACATCTTTCCTTGGTCCTCTTCCCACCCTGCAGCATCTTTCCTTGGTCCTCTTCCCACCCTGCACCATCTTTCCTTGGTCCTCTTCCTACCTCACAGCATCTTTCCTTGGTCCTCTTCTCTCCCCACAGCATCTTTCCTTGGTCCCGTTCTCAGCCCACAACATCTCCCCTTTGTCCTGTTCCTTTTCCACCCCTACAGCATCACCCACCTGTCCTTTTCCCATCCTGCAGCATCTTCCTGTTCCCATTCCCATCCCATCAGCCTGTGGCCCCACTCAGCCTCTTGGGGTGGGCAATGCAGGGGGCTGACACATAGAGTGTATTCCAGGCTACCGGATCTCCTGGGAGGAGTACAACCGCACCAACACTCGGGTCACCCATTACCTGCCCAACGTCACCCTGGAGTACCGTGTCACCGGCCTCACCGCCCTCACCACCTACACCATCGAGGTGGCTGCCATGACCTCCAAGGGGCAGGGCCAGGTCTCCTCCTCCACCATCTCCTCAGGGGTTCCCCCAGGTGAGTGGGGATGCTGAGGGGCTGTGGGCAGTGCTGGGGGCGAATGGACAGTGTGACCCACACTACCCTGTCCCCACAGAGCTCCCTGGTGCCCCCACCAACTTGGGCATCTCCAACATTGGTCCACGCTCTGTCACCCTCCAGTTTCGCCCAGGCTATGATGGCAAAACCTCCATCTCTCGCTGGCAGGTGGAGGCACAGGTACAGGGGGGCTCAGGAAGAAGGGGGTGTAGGAGTGTTGGAGGGCAGCTCACCCCACTTCAATCCCACAGATGGGCCAGAGTGGTGAGGCTGAAGAGTGGGGGCTTGTCCATCAGCTGGCTAATGAGCCCGACACCCGCTCCATGGAGGTGCCCAACCTGAAGCCTTACACCTACTACAGGCGAGTGGCCAGGATGGTGCTGCAGTGTCATTCCCAGGGGATCATACCCCACCAAAACTCCCCCCTTGGTGTCATCCCCAAGGGAATGGAGCCCTCTTGACCCCCACCCTGACCCCCATCTCCTCTCTCAGTTTCCGCATGAGGCAGGTGAACATCGTGGGCACCAGCCCCCCCAGCCTGCCCTCCAGGAGGATCCAGACCCTGCAGGCCCCCCCAGACCTGGCACCTGCCAATGTCACCCTGAGGACCGCCAGCGAGAACAGCCTGTGGAGGGGGGACCACAGCTCTGTGGTGGGCACGGGGCTGATGGGGACTGAAGGGGGATGGAGCTGGGGTGGCTGTGGGACATCAGGAGTGATGCCTGTCTCTTCCAGCCCCTCCTGGAGCAGGAGTACAACGGGAACCCTGACTCTGTGGGTTACAAGATCCGGTATGCACGCGCGGATGGGCGAGGGCAGCCAGCGGTGCATGTCATCCGCGACCGCGTGGAGCGTGAGTACACCATCGAGGACCTGGAGGAGTGGACCGAGTACCGGGGGCAGGGCCAAGCCTTCGGAGCCACTCCGTGGTGGGACGCACCCGGGAGTCAGGTACCACTGCCCACCCCGCTGGGATGGGCACCTATCCTGGCTGATCTGGCCACTGTCCCCCACTGTCACCCACTCTGGTCAATCCTGCCAATGACCTGCACTGTCACCCCCTTCCAGTGCCCTCCTCTGGCCCCACCAACGTGTCAGCAGTGGCCACCTCCTCCAGCAGCTTGATGGTCCGATGGAGCGACATTCCCGAGGCTGACTGCAATGGTCTCATCCTGGGCTACAAGGTGAGCTCCTGCCTGCAGCCCTGCCCGTGCCCTGCAGCCTTGGGAAGCATGGCTTTCCTTGGGAAGCATGGCTTTCCCTCAGGGAATCACCCCTCAGACTGCCAGTTCCCTAGTTGTGCCACCCCCAACAATTGTGCCAGTCGGTGCTAGCCTTGCTCGGCAGTGTCACACGGAATCTGTTGCAGGTGATGTACAAGGAGAAGGGCTCGGAGGCACGTGCCCAGTTCTGGCTGGCAGAGGGCAATGCCTCCCGCAGTGCCCAGCTGACTGGCCTGGGCAAGTACACGCTGTACGAGATCCAGGTGTTGGCCTTCACCAGGATGGGTGATGGTGTGCCCAGCCGACCCCCCGTCCTCGAGAGGACCCTGGATGATGGTGGGTGAGAGCACCTGGGTGGGTTCCCTGCGTGCCTAAGCTCATCCCATCCCTGTTCCTTGGGGTGATCCCTCTCCCCTTGACCAGGGCTCCCATACCCAGGAGATGGGAACTGGTACTTTGCCCACACTTGGGCACAACCTGATGAACCCCATCTCTCCCCATCCAGTGCCTGGGCCCCCTGTGGGGATCCTCTTCCCTGAAGTGAGGACCACCTTGGTGCGGCTCATCTTGCAACCACCTGCAGCACCTAATGGCATCATTCTGGGTAGGTGGGGAGCATCCCATGCTGGGATGTTCTGCAGAGGGGTGCAGAGATCCCATGGGAGCAGGGATCTCAGCATGGGGAGGCAGATACCAACTCCTTGAGATCCCTTGAGCATCTTCGAGCCCTAAGGGCAGGAGTTCCCCACTCAGACACTGGTCCGAGTGAGCTCCCATGTGCGTTGATCCAAACCTCCCAGTGCTGTCCCTGTGTGTGTGTGGGAATGGAAGGGGTGGCACTCACAGAGGGGAGCCCAGACTGGTGTCCTTTCCCAGCCCCACTATATTTTCCCTTCCCCACAGCCTACCAG
>NW_008659783.1:24301-66432 GCF_000695815.1 Acanthisitta chloris | reverse complement strand
TATATATATACAGGAAAGCAAAAGCAAATATTCAGCAATATTCAGTTATACCTTCAGCCAGCTGTAGGGTTCCCTAAGAGACTGGGGAGGTCACTAGTTTGTCTCCCCTGAAGTCACAAATGTAGTCAACATATTCGTAGAATCATAGAATCAACCAGGTTGGAAAATATCAGAGATCATTGAGTCCAACCCTCCCGTGGTCACTAGTCCATGGCACTAAGTGCCACATCCAGTCTCAGCTTGAAAAACTCCAGGGATGGGGAATCCACCACCTCCCCATGGGCAGTTCCACATGGTGTACTACATTCTTTAGACACTAGAATGACAAATATCTTTTCCTAAAAAGTGGTTCTGTGTTTATTCGAGGACTAGAGGGAATGGTCATCAGCTGAGACAGGACATTCAGATTAGATCTTAGGAAAGTGCTTTTTTCCCCCTCTTATGGTGTTGAGGCCCTGGGATATTGCCCAGGGAGGAGGTGCAGTCACCATCCCTGGAGGTGTTTCAGAGGTGTCTGATGTGGCACTGCAGGATCTGGGTTAGGGTTTAGGGGTTCCAGCAGTGACAGGTTAATGGTTGGACTGGATGATCTTAGAGGTCTCCTCCAACCTTGATGCTTCCATGATTTACAGATGTTAGATGAGTTGCTAATCTGCTCCTGCTGACTCTCCTCTCTCAAAGCAATCCTTTCACTCCCCTGTTGTAGGAAGGTTGCTGTGCACCAGGGCTTGACTTACACAAAGCACTCTCTGCATGTTGGAGACATGAAGTAGCTGGTTAGAGTAACAGGGTGATGTTCTGTCACTCTGATTTTCCTTTTCTGTTTTCAGAACATTAGTTCTGTAGTAATTAAATAATTTGAAATTGCTTGTGACACTCATCTGACATTTCCCCTGCGGTGGTAGGAAGAGGAATACAATGCAAAGCATCTGCAAGAATGCTGATAAGTTGGAGTGAACTGCACATAGCTGAAACATCCATGCTAAGTTCATGGTGTAATAGGTCCCTTCTTTATGACTGTTTGATAATAGCAATGTTTTATCAAAGTATTGCGGATCAAATAGTAGATATACTAAAGAAGATTTCTATTTTAAAGGCCTCCTGAATCCTCACAGCCTTTTCATCTCTTCATTATGGTATTTTTATACTTGAAATTTAGCAAAATGTGATTACTTATTAGCTCTTTAGTTTTAGCAGCAAATCCCTTTTATTAAATCCATTTTATTAAGATTTAGAAACCTCCCACAAGAATTTGACAGCACTTCTCTGAAAGATTCATTCTTAGAGACCTTCCCTACTGCTGGGAAGTTAAAAATAAAATTGCAGCCTGAAATCCTGTTCTGGTTTAGGTATAACAATAAAATGCTGAGATTATACTTGTTCTGAAGTGCTTAAAATGCATGTAATAATCCAAGCATTACAGTGCACAGAATGTCCTTAAACTTTTCCCTGTTCAAATATTTCATTAACACTCTTCTCCAGCTCTGAGTCAGTACAGTTGTTGTGTGTGGGATTAACAAAATCAAGTAGGAAAGTAGCAAGATTGTGCACTGTAAGTCAAGGTTTCTTGCTGAGGACTTCCTGTTAATGAGCTATCATTGCCTCTCAAGGTCTGCAGGATGTACAAACCAGACACAGGAGCCTGCTGAGTAAACTCTTAGTGCTGTGTTTTAAGAATCCTCAGAAAAATACTCCAATAAATGAACACTTTCCTGCCTCCAACACACATAGAATCATAGAATCATAGAATTTAGGGGTTGGAATGGAGCTTAGAGATCACCCAGCCCCAAGCCCTGCCCTGGGCAGGGACACCTCCCACCAGAGCAGGTTGCTCAAGGCTCATCCACCCTGGCTGTGAACACTGCCAGGGTTGGGGCAGCCACAGCCTCCCTGGGCACCCTGGGACAGGGGCTCACCACCACAACAGGGAAAAACCTTTTCCTCATATGCAACTTAGGCTTTCCCTCCTTCAATTTGAACCCATTGCCCCTTGTCCTGTCCCTGCAGCTCCTAACACAGAGTCCCTCTCTGGCTCTTGTAGCCCCTTCAGATATTGAAAAGTTGCTCTGAGGTCTCCACACAACCTTCTCTTCTCCAGGCTGAACAGCCCCAACTCCCTCAGCCTGTCCTCACAGGGAGATGCTCCAGTGCTCTCAGCAACTTTGTGGCCTCCTCTGCACTTGCTCCCACAGTTCCATGTCCTTCTGATGCTGAGGACACCAGAGCTGTGTGCAGTATTCCAGGTGTGTCTCCCAGAGCAGAGCAGAGGGGCAGAATCCCCTCCCTTGCCCTGCTGCCCACACTCCTGTGGCTCAGCCCAGGATTCCATTGGTTTCTGGGCTGAGCTCACACTGCAGCTCATGCTGAGCTTCTCACCCACTGTCACTCCCAAGTCTCTCTCCTCACTGCTGGTTTCAATCCCTTCCCCACCCAACCTGGAGCTGTGCCTGGGGTTGCCATGGCCCAGATGTAGGACCTTGCACTTCATTTGGTTGAGCTCCATGAGGTTTGCATTGTTCCACCTCTCCAGCCTGTCCAGGCCCCTCTGGATGTCCCATCCCTTCCCTCCAGCATACTGACTGCATGGCAAATTTTATATCACAGAAACATAGAACAAATCTTATATCACAGAAATTTTGCTGTGTTTTCAGAGTGTAAAGATCTTGTTGTTGGTTGCAACACAGTGGACAACAAATGTTTCTACATTTTGCTCTTCCTGTTGGAAGAATGTTTCAGAGTGGCAGAAACTCTTAATACTTTAGTATTTGTATAGAAACTTTAAAAATAACATTTGCCAAAAATCTCTGAGCACTCTCTGCCATTAAAAGTGTCAGTGTTTTGAATTTATGGCATCAAGGCTGATGCTGAAATTTCACATTTGGATGAATCAGTCATACATTGTTAATACTGCATACCCTCAAATAATGATTCACTGCAGAAAAAGATGGTTAGGTGCCTAAGAAAATCCAGCTGTGAAGGGTTTGAATCCAGGGGGGAGAATGGTATAAATGCAATTTTATGTGGTGTTTGTGATCCAGAAAAATTATTATAAAAATTAGGTTTACATATAGATACTTATGTGACAATATATACCGGGGAGGGAAAAAAACCCAAAATAAATATTTTTCTTTTTTCTTTTTCAGGTCAGAACTGTGGAGGCTTAGTACAGGGACCAAATGGCACGATAGAAAGCCCTGGATTTCCTCATGGTTATCCAAATTATGCGAACTGCACGTGGATCATTATCACAGGAGAGCGAAACAGGATACAATTGTCATTTCATACTTTTGCCCTCGAGGAAGATTTTGATATTTTGTCAATTTATGATGGACAGCCCCAGCAAGGCAATTTAAAAGTGAGGTAAGGTGTCTTTTTTCTTCCTTAATTTCTTTCTGTCTCTCTCTTTGCTTTTCTTCCTCTCTGTGGAATGCATTTCCTGATGGTATATTACAAATACTCTGTGTTTCCTGAGTTCATCACCAGTCAAGGGGATAACAATGCCCCAGGATCTCCCAGCAAAAGATGTGAATCCAAGTTTCAGATCTTTATGGCTCTAGCTTGTGTATCAATAACATCAGTTGTACTTGAAATTTGCCCAGTTCAAGGTCAGTTTTGGCAAAGGGCCTGTGAGCACAGGAGTGTTCCATGATGCAGTGGATGATTTATCTGTTTGCCAATCCAGACTTGGCCCAGAGATCCTTTCTTGAAGGCACCAGACATCATGTTCTGAAAGAGCTCTTACCTGTGCCTTGCTTTTCTACCATGCCTACAATATTTGCATCAGAGGATGGGCATGTGCTAGGTGTCCCATGGTCTCTGCCTGAATGTGGCATAGTAGAAGTGGCAGGTGACAGCAGTTTGTAGAGGCACAAACTCATTAGTGGGTGTTAGTCAATCTCTGGAAATGTTGACTTCATGGAATCCTTCATGTTACTGTTGCCTGCCTTGCAGAGGAGTTGAGCTGAAAATTGTTTAACATTGCCAAAACTGAAATTCTTCTCCATTAAGCAATTAGGGATCTTTAAAGGTCAGAAACTGGGGGGTCTTCTCTGTCCAAATACCACTGAAGTTATAAAGAGGCTTTATGGAAGATTTTTGGCCTTGAAGCTTTTCACAGCTTCAGATTTTGATGCATGGATTTCTTTGGTGTCTGGTTGTGGGTTTCTCAGTCATTTGCTGGGTCTGGATTGCAGAGCTGGAAAGCAAACACTGTTTTCAGTGATGCTCTGTCATTTTGTGCTCAGGCATGAGATTGATGGAGTCCTGTAAAACACTGCTGTCCATTCTGTTGTCTGATTAGCCTTTTACATGCTGCTGATTTATACTACGGTGCTAGAACAAACGTGGGAACATCACCAATTTGTTCCACGTTTTAGTGGGCATCATCATGTCTTTCTGACAAGAGCAATGCTCTGATTGATTGTTGACTCAGGGCAAAAAGTTCTGAAAGCTGTGGACAGTAGCACACAGCAACCGATGCTTTAGTGGCTTCATTTACTGTGCTTAACTGACCTTTAGGACTTGGAGCACCTCTATAAATATCTCTTTTTCAGTCAAGTGCTTTTATTAGCAGTATCTCACATGCCTGTTTGTTTTGCACTCACCTGCTAGCAGAAAATTAGTTCAAGGAAGAGCAACAACTGATGTTCTGTGGGGATGAGCATAGACAACAGAAATCCCTAAGGATGATTTGATCCCACTGAAGTCATTGCATTTGATGCTTATTCCAGGAAAACAAGGATTTTGCTTTCAACTTCCAGCAGTGAGGCAGATATTTTATTGCCCTTTTCTTGCATTTGCCAACCAGTTACCTTCATAAATGGTATTATAAGGAGCAAAGCATTTGTTATCTTAGCAGCATGCAGAGGTTAGAATAGCAGAATTTGAATGACAGACTTCTAGTGACAGGTCTCATATCCCGTGGGATACCCTGTGCTGCACAAAGCATCTTTCCAGGTGTATCCCTCTGCACATTTCAAGACAATTCCCTCAGCAGATATTAGAAAATTCTCCTTTTTCTTTTTTTTTTTTTAGTTGACATCATGCAGATGCTAGACAGCATCTTGCAACTTCTGCTTCAGGGTATGCATGTTTTCCCCTTGCAGATAAATATACTCCACTAGATTTTGGATAATTGTATTTCTTTAGCCATCCTGCAAAATCTAGACTTTTCACTTAAAAATAGCTGTGCAACTATATCACTGTCACCAACTATGATAATTAAGTGATATTCATCCCAGATTTTTGTAAAGTGTTTTTTTTTCCCAGCCACTGAAGCAAAATTGAATAAAAATGAATAGTATGTTCAACTAGTTTATTGCACTGCCTGAAGGACCTTTCAGTATGCTAAATGTGCACCAGGATACTTCCACTACATCTTGATTGTAAACCCCAGGAAAATAGAAACAGATAGAAAATATATTGAAATGATAAGGCAAAGGAATAAATTGTTTTAAGCTGTGGAGAAAGAGAAGAGAAACAGGTAGTGGGAAGATATATATGAACATCTTTGGTTAGTGCATTATTCAAGTATATACTGATTTAAGGGATGTTACACATGGTGGTGATCACAGGTTGTTGTGAGGTATGTTCTGAGGCAGCTGAGAAGTAAGATAGTAGCAGGAAGAGCAATGTAAGCAAAAGATAAGGTATTAAAAAGTGCTATTTTTCATCTTCCTGTTTTTCTAGATAAAACCCAAGTAGCATTCTGTAACTCTGTGTAATTACTGAGACCTGCAGCCCAAAATTGTCCTTAAAATGATTGCTACAGCTGCTTTACTTTTATCACTGCAAAGTTCATAGGAGATTTGATATATATAATATATAACTGGCTTTATACATGTGACGTGTGTTATATGTGTATCTATATATACACACACACACATTTCATCGAGGAAACATCATCCAGGAGTGCAGCACAGTCTGGGATCTGTCTGGCTGGGAAGCAGCTCTGGGAAAGGGACCTGGGGGGTCTGGAGGGCAACAAGCTCAATGTGAGTGTGATGCTGTAGCAAAGCAAGTCAATAGGATCCATCAATGAGGACATCACCAGCAGAGACACACAAGTCATTGTCCCACTCTGCTCAGAGCTTCTCAGGTCACACTTGGAATCCTGTGTTTAGTTTTGGCTCTACTATACATAAAAAGATGTGGGAAGGCTGCAGAGAGTCCAGAGAAGGGCCATGACTGGGAAGCTGATCAATGAGGAGAGACTGAGAGAGCTAGGTTTGTTCAGCCTTGAGAATAGGAGACCTTATCACCATGTTCCAGTATCTTATTTTATATTCTAAAGCAATTGTCATTTGATACATACAGTTAATTATTAGAACCATCAAGATTGGAGGAGACCTCTAAGATCATCCAGTCCAACCATTAACCTCTTACTGCTGGAACCCCTAAACCCTAACCCAGATCCTGCAGTGCCACATCAGACACCTCTGAAACACCTCCAGGGATGGTGACTGCACCACCTCCCTGGGCAATATCCAGTGCTGAACACCACAACAGGGAAAACATTTCTCCTCACCCCCAATCTGACTCTGCCCTGGCTCAGCTCAAGGCCATTCCCTCTCTCCTCTCCCTGCAGGCAGGAGAGGATTTCCTAGACACACAGAGAAAGCCTAACAGGACAGGGTAAACAAGTGAAGTCTCTACCAAACCCTCTGTTGCTGGAGAGGTGAGGTGAGGTGTAAATGAGGTGTTAGAACTGTCAGTGTTACAAACCTGGTGAACTGAGACTTTGTGTGATTGCCTTTATCTCAGTTTATGACCTGAGATTCCACGT
Organism: Acanthisitta chloris; assembly: GCF_000695815.1. Lineage (NCBI taxonomy): Eukaryota > Metazoa > Chordata > Aves > Passeriformes > Acanthisittidae > Acanthisitta > Acanthisitta chloris. The sequence continues at coordinate 59,648 of NW_008659783.1, read as the reverse complement.
TTTTGTCCATGTCAAGTATAGTAAAAGCTGTAATCTCTGTGTCTGTCTGTATAGCATCTGCCAGGTACTCTTTTAGTGTATTAGAATTAGCTACAGAAGACCTGTGCAAGGTCCTCTGGGAAAAACTTTTTCAACTCTTCAGTCTTTCAGACAGACCTGAAAAACTTTTAAAACTGAATTCCAAGCAGTTTTCTTCTGGTTTTTTTTTCTTATACAGCAAAGCTGTTAATTAAATTCTATGTATGAATGGGAAGACACAGATGTGCAGATATGAATATTTTTTTGCTGTGTGCACATCTGTCAGTTATTTTGGACATACATGATATATATGATTTGGAAAGTGATTTTTAAATGTTTGCTTGCCTTCATAGCTTTTCAGGCCTTCCAAGTGTTTTTTTAGGTTACTGCAGCCTAGGCAATAGTATAATAGGAGCTGCTCGTTATTGCTCATATTAATTGAAATAAACAGGTTTGTTTTAATGGAGCACTAATGTAAATGATGAAAGCTGCTAATGGAACTTGCAATAAAATAAAACTTAGTGAAAATTTTCTGACAAGGGTATATAAAATGGGTGTTTAATAGCAACACATTCCCTCTGCTTTCTTGAATCATGTAGCAATAATGGGAATTAAAGACAAGTTTTTCACAGTGTTCACTTTTCCTGTCTCCAGCAAGCAATAAACCATGTGTGTGTTCTGCACTTCATAATCCAAGCATGGAGGCAAAATTCTGAACTCTGCTATTAAACCTCTTGTGTCCTAACAAACCATGATTTATCACCTATGCAACATGTTTGGATGGTGGGTTTTGTTCATTTTTGTTTCTTGGTTGGTTTTTTATTTGATTGTTTCTCCAGAAACCATTTCTGTCTTCCTTCTCCCCAGGGTCATGAGACAGTGAAGCAATGAGGGGGTGATTGACTTTTCTCTAGAACTGCTGACACTGCAGCAGTGAAAGCTTTGTGCAGTTTAAAGTTCTTGATTTCTTTTTTCCTTCCCCATGAAAAAGTCATGTGTAATCATTTTTAACTTTTTGGTGCACGGCATTTTCTACAAGTTGGATTCAGTGTATAGGACTTGTGTGTGTGTGTGAGCTCAGGACTTTGTGAAGAAAACACTATAGGAATGAGTGTAGTAGTTGTATTATTTTTTTCCAGCTGAAGCTTACCTAGAATACAGCCCAAAGTAGCAGAGACTGGGCTAGTGGTCAGATTTGTTAAGATTATTAAATAATTTCAGCAGGTTATGCTGCTGCTTGATATGTCTCTAAGGAAAGGAAAACCATTGCAGTATGGTTATGAAAATTATTACTGGACTGCTGCCAGTAGAGATGCCAATCAATGCCAACCATTCTCCTTTCTGTGTTAAGCATAGAATAAAATATAGTCTGGATTGGCTTGGGAGGGACTTTAAATATTACCTAGTTCCAACCCTACTGCTATGGGCTGATACTAAACAATGGTCAACTAAGAAAGAATATACTATTGATTTATTTCCAAAAATCCTGACTATACTATCGATTTATTTCCAAATATCATGGTGTATTGTTGGGATTCACACCTAGGAAAATCCATTCCATGTTTAAGGAACTATTATTTCTTGGGAAGAAATAAATTAGATTCATTTAACAAGGCAAACAATGCATGAACTTATACTACAACATTCTTCATCAGCTGTTTAAAGCTTTTCTGATGTAGTTGTGTAAGTCAAGATGTTACAACATTCTTCATCAGCTGTTTAAAGTTTTTCTGATGTAGTTGTTTAAGTCAACATGCTTTTCTTTAAACCAGGTGACACTCACCATAAGGAAAAGGTGAATGTCCATGGGTTTTGGAGAGCTCAATTTCCATCTTTGCTTTACCTGAAATCTCAGAATATTTTAAATGTTACTTCTATATTGGCTAAGGATAAGAGAATTGTCTTGGTTGGTCTGAAGTCTTCTTGAGGTGGGCAAGGAACTCACAGGATATACAATATTTTATGGAAATCCTCTCGGATTCTGTCAGACTGAGGAGTTTGTATCCTGCAGAAGGACAAACACCTGCAAGATTTTTTTTTGTGCACTCTTCAGTACACAATTTGGTGTTTCAGTTTCCTTTTTTTGAGAGAGAGAATTTCATTTTTGCATTTTCCTTTCAGTGGTGATGCTTTCTGAAGATCCCAAAACCTCAGCAATTTGACATAGTAATAATATAGAGAGATTTTGACACTTACTTAAGTATGATAAATGCCTGTAAGATCTCACACTCATTCTCAAAACTCCTTAGGATGCAGATAAACACAGACTGGGGAATTGCAGCTCTTAAAAAGTAGATGCACCTTAAAAAGTGTTTTAGTGCAGCACAGTGGCACCAAAATTTCAGACCACTTTCCAACTAAACAGATTATGACATTAACTCCATTGCTGGCTCCAAAAGGAATTTTTGCTCTTAAATACATTTATTTTTTGAGAGTGAGGGCAATTGCTTACCTTTATCATCTGTCACCTAAACATAGAGAGTACCTGAATCATTTTTATCAGTGTTTCTGCATTTTCCATCTTATTCAAAAAGATATTCTGTTTCATTTTAAGTGCTATATGTTGATTTGACATGATTTTGTGCCCTGTTGATCAGCATTCCTGATACAATGTGCATACAATGATCTTTGCAGCAGTTCTTGGTCTGCCATCAGTCAGTTCCCTTTGCTTCTGTTCTGACTGCAAGGCAGTAATTAAATCACAGCCTCTAGAAAATTTGCATCTGGATTCCTGAATGGGAAGAAAGTTCAATTGTCAAATCTGTCCCTTTTGATTTGTTGCTGTACATCCTTATTGTGGGATTTTTCATCATTTCTGTGTCACTGTGATAGAGAACATTTTAATTAGCACATAACCTGTAGGCTCTGAAGAAGTTTTGATGCTTGTTTGTTTTAGAGAGGAAAAGCATTTCATCTGCTAACTGTCAAAATCAAGGGGAGGAAAAAACCTCTTTATAAAATGTAGTAACTGATTCATCATATTTCTGATGCATGTAATTAGGTTAAACTGTGACTCATGTTCTCTCACTGTCACCTGATAATTCCTGCCTGTTTTAACTGAGCCTTGTGATTCTTTGCTGGATGATCACAGTCTGGTTTTGGGGCACCCCATGCTGGAAAGGCTTGTAGAGATCATGGGACAGACACAACATCAGAAATGTTTGGGCAATTGAGGGGAACTCTGCAATCTCTCATCTCTGACTTGCTACAGTGCAAATTCAGCATCCTCTCTCCTGTGTTCCGGTCACACACAACCAATTCCATTTGTAAAACAAATTTTGTGGACAAGTGTTCTCAGCATCTTGCATGGTAACACAACCACCATTTCATATGGGTCAGTGTTGTGAAATCAAGATTTTAGTCCATACTTGTAACATTTGGGTTTATATGTCACAGAATCTTAGAATCATATCATAGAATCATAGAATTTAGGGGTTGGAATGGACCTTAGAGCTCACTCAGCTCCAACCCCTGCCCTGGGCAGGAACACCTCCCAGCAGAGCAGGTTGCTCAAGGCTCATCCAACCTGGCTGTGAACACTGCCAGGGTTGGGGCAGCCACAGCCTCCCTGGGCACCCTGGCACAGGCTCTCACCCAAAAGATATCACATCTTTCAAAGACTGATTTTGGCCGGGTTGGAATGGACCTTAGAGCTCACTCAGCTCCAACCCCTGCCCTGGGCAGGAACACCTCCCAGCAGAGCAGGTTGCTCAAGGCTCATCCAACCTGGCTGTGAACACTGCCAGGGTTGGGGCAGCCACAGCCTCCCTGGGCACCCTGGCACAGGCTCTCACCCAAAAGATATCACATCTTTCAAAGACTGATTTTGGCCATCGAAGGAAAAGATATCACATCTTTCAAAGACTGATATCAGCTAACAAATCGAAGGAGGAAATTTATTACATTGCTAAATTTTCTTTGAAAAGGTGTTTCCATGAAACCATGAACTTGAGGAGTGGTATTATATCAATCACTTTTATGCTGCACATCTTTTGGTTTACTAATTCCAATAGGAAAGAGTTAATAAGGAAATTTGTACCTTTATTTTTACTTTGGCTTTTTCTTGAAAGAGGCAAAGTACTGAAAAAGGGTTTTAGAAAAAACCTGCAAAGCAACCTTGACATATCAAGCACAGTCACTGAATAAGCTTAGCATCTCTCTGTGCAGTAAAAGAATATGTTGTTTGCTTAAAAATGGCAGTGTGAAGTCCTTCAGTAAGTGTTCCCCAGCACACACAATGTGAGGTTCCAAGAATCATGGCATTGAACAAGAAAACCTCTTCTCTTTCAGCCATAGCTTCATCTCTTTTTGCTGCATAAATCCTTGAAAATGGATGGAACAGAGAAAAGCCTCCCTTTCCTTATAAAGATAAAACACCAAGCCATCAAAATTTCCTTTGTGGGCTACGAGCATGAAAGAGCAAATTGAGCATAACAAGTAAACACGAGGATCATGAATAAGATTTTTTCTTTGTTTGTTTGTTTCTTTTTGATGTTTTAGGGCCTTTAGCCAAATATTCTGATATCATGCTGTGTGAAAAAGATGTTAGTTTCTCTGCTTGCTGTGAGATATTCCAAGTTGGGAAGAAGCTGCCACTCAGAAAAAGAGAAATGATGAAAGAATACATTAGCATGAATAACTCAACGTTCTCTAGTGAGGAAAGAAAAGCAAGTTATTTACATATAAAATAAAAAATTTACACTCCAGCAGTGAATGAGTATCTAATATCAGATTGAAAAGGGGCCAATTTTAGGCTCATGCATGGGATGTTTGCATGTGAATTCCAAACTTCTAATGAAGGCAGTTGATGGCAGCAGTGACCTAACAGTGCATACATTGACATCTGTGAATGGAAACAAATCCGTGCAATTGTCTAACAAATTGAATTTCAGACTTGATAACAGTTAAACATCTTATTAATAATGACTAAGATAAAGGATTTTCAGTGCTGTTTTAGAAGAGGGGCAAATAAGACATTGTAGCAAGAGCAGAAACTGTGACTTCAAGGAGAAGTTCCCAGTTCCAGTTCTGGGTTGTGCTATTGGCTGCACAGCAGTGACTGCAGCATATCCCTAACATCACTGGGGATGAGAGGCAATGTTATTAACTTGAGACAGGGGAGATCCAGATTAGATATTAGGAAAGGTTTTTTCCCTGTAAGGGTGTTCAGCACTGGGATATTGCCCAGGGAGGTGGTGCAGTCACCATCCCTGGAGGTGTTTCAGAGGTGTCTGATGTGGCACTGCAGGATCTGGGTTAGGGTTTAGTGGTTCCAGCAGTGACAGGTTCATGGTTGTACTTGGTGATCTTAGACATCTCCTTCAACCTTGATTTTTCTAGGATTCTATGATTCTATTCCTGAAGTCAGAAAGACCCAGAGAGCAATGTGACAGATAGATTCAGTCTTTTCCCATTGTCCACAAATTCCATAGTTGAACTGTGTGTAGTTTTTCTTTTTTTTTAATCTAAGGTTTCCTGAAGGTTTTTGTCTCCATCTACCTGTGGAAATTACTTTTGTCTCAACTTGGGGTTTAAATCACAGAATCAATCGAATTGAAAAAGACCTCCAAGATCATCGAGTCCAACCCTCCCGTGGTCACTAGCCCATGGCACTAAGTGCCACATCCAGTCTCAGCTTGGAAACCTCCAGGGATGGGGAATCCACCACCTCCCTGGGCAGCACATTCCAATGCCTGAGCACTCTCTCTGCAAAAAATCTCTTCCTGATATCCAACCTAACCCTCCCCTGGCAGAGCTTGAGTCTGTGCCCTCTTGTCCTGCTGCTGGTTGCCTGGGAGAAGAGACCAACCCCCACCTGACTCCAACCTCCTGTCAGGGAGTTGCAGAGGGTGAGAAGGTCTCCCCTGAGCCTCCTCTTCTCCAGGCTGAACACCCCCAGCTCCCTCAGCCTCTCCTCATGCCACTTGTGCTCCAGTCCCTTCCCCAGCCTCGTTGCTCTTATATATCTCTTTTCTCGGTCTCATTTCAGATTGATCGCCCATGATCTCTCTACAGTTGCCAAAATCAAACTTTCCTCATGCACTCACACTGCTTTGTAATTCCTTTTTATTAAGAGAGAGTATCTTTTAAACATGAATATTGCAAGTTAAGGTTTGAGAAAACGTAGAACTGGAGAAAAACTGATAGATGTTATACTTGTCAAAGGACTACATTATACCACAGATTATCAACAACATACCATGCAGTGATATACTTGGAGATACAAACTCCTTTCCTCTAACACTACAGCAGCGACAAATAAGTGATCTAGTTCCTACAGATTTAGGTAAATCAATAATTTGTGCAATTATTGAATTATATATTCTAAATTTTAAAATAAAGCACTAATTTCTAGCATTATAATAACGAACACAGTGATTTGTTTGATAAAAGCCAGTTTTCAAAGCTATTCAGCAGTTTTGGCAGCTTTTTGCTAACTGTTCAAGCTTGTTTTCACAGTATAGTCTTGTCCTCATTTATTTTTCGTTGCTGCAACCATTAATCATAGGTTCTCTCATTCCTTTCATAAAGGCTTGGCCAAAAGGAAAGATAGTCAACTTCAGCATTTCAAGATACTGAGCACAGAAAGGAAAAGTCATGTTCATGTTGGGCATTCTTTAGTTATTAGTACTGTTCTCCTGTTTTCTTCTTGTCTGTGTTTCAAACCCTCTGTCTTATCATAGAATCATAGAATTTTAGGGGTTGGATGGACCTTACAGATCACCCAGCCCCAAGCCCTGCCCAGGGCAGGGACACCTCCCACCAGAGCAGGTTGCTCAAGGCTCATCCAACCTGATGAGTGTTGGGGTTTGGGGCTGGATGACATGTAAGGTCCATTACAACCCCTAAATTCTGTGATTCTCTTACTAAATAATTTCAGTTTGTGAGGTTTCTTCAAGTAGAAGCTATAGAAGCACTAAATATTATTACTGTTCTCCTTTGGCAAAAGTGCTCTGAGCTCCTGTTTCCAATGTGTTCACATTCCTTTGTTGTTTGCAGAAAACTCTCTTCAAAACACTCGGTCTGCAAATCTGTATTTTCTGAGCATCTTTTAACTTTATTTATGTTTAAAGATTTTTAGAGCCTTGGGACCGTAATCCAGGGGAAGCAAACTGCCAGCACATGTGGAGCTTTCACAGCTCGGCAGTAAGACAGTCTAGTACGTGCTAAATCAAGTCTTTTGTTTGTAATTGTGAAGACAGAGCCAATGAAGGCAGCTGGACTAACACTGAAGTGACGTTTATGGGCAATAAAAACACACTTTTGACGTGACACCTCTTGGATCTTTGAACAGGGGACATAAAGTGGATATAGAGCAGTGAGTACATTGGCTCAGTGAATGCACACATAGACCTGAGGTGTTGGGGCAGGTTGTAGTGTGTACTTGTGTATAGGATGATGAAGAGACAAGGATGTCACTGGAAAATATCTTCCCATTCCCTCAGTGAGTCATGGAAGTGTTAGATATTAGAACGGGATTTTTTGCTGTTCTGGTGGTGAGACCCTGTGCCAGGTTGCCCAGGGAGGCTGTGGCTGCCCCAACCCTGGCAGTGTTCACAGCCAGGTTGGATGAGCCTTGAGCAACCTGCTCTGCTGGGAGGTGTCCCTGCCCAGGGCAGGGCTTGGGGCTGGGTGAGCTCTAAGCTCCATCCCAACCCTTAAATTCTGTAATGCTATGATTTGTTGAATAAAGCAAATCCCCTTTTCCCATCTTCATCATGATTTCCTTCCTCTACTTGTTGCCCTTTCTACTGTAATTGATTTCTTTAATTCTTATATGTAAATTGATTTTTTTAAGCACTGTGAGTCTGAACTAAAGCCCAAAGCACACAGTAAACATTTATTGGTCTCCTTTACACTTGGCTTCCTCTTACTTGGTGGAAATCTCAGACTTTTCTGATTCAATCTATTTCCCTTGACTAGCTCAAAAATAGAACACGAAAGGAGTAGAGATTGATTGTATTAGGGCTCACCTGCCCAGAGAAATTAAGCTATGGTAAACACAGTGTGAAATTAGAGCATGCACTAAGTGGATGGGTAAGAACACTTGGACTGCTCACAGGAGACCAAGGCATTAGTTCATTCTGTTCACATTGAGCACTGGCAGCATCACATCCCCATGTGATGAGGAGAGTCCAATCTGCTCTCCACAGCTTCCAGCAAGGGCAATTAGGTTGTGCTCAGCGTGGCACTGTGTGTTACTACAAAGCTTCCTGCAGGTTCAGAGTGTGGGCAGACTACAGCTCTTATCTGTCTGCAAAATACCTTCATAGGCATAACCACAGAATGCCTAAAGGCAAAGGAACTTACTCTACTTGAAAAAAAAATGGTATCTAGCATTTGGTTTGTAGCAATGTGGAGAAATCAGTGAAGAATGACTAGTGTGCTTCATTTTATTGTGCATTAGCATTTTTTTGGCAGGTAGAGAAGTCTATAAAACATGCAGTTTTATAGTGTGGTTCAGCTGATATCACTCCATGTTTAGGCTGGAAAAAGTGATCCTGATCCTCTGCCTCCAATTCCCATGGGAATGCTTTGTCTTGTGGTGACTCTCACAAACCTTGGAATTTGCTACACTGGCAAAAACCTCTCAGTGATTATTTTGCCTTTTTTTTAAATGCTTGAATGAATTTGTAACGATTGAACAAAAGCCAATTACCAGTGTAAGGTTGAAAGTAGCACATGTCAGGTGGTAACTTGAAATTAGAGAAATGAGGAGGATTCTAGCTGGTCCAAACATGCTGTAATCCATATCCTCAAGCTTCAGGTTTCATGTTGAGCAGTATCAAAAATTCAGAGAAAGTGGCATTAGGACAAGGAACAGAAGTATCAGGAATTATCTGACAAACTGATTCTCATTGGAAAATACTGAAAGTTATATTCTTTGGTCTAATAAGTGAACTCTGTAGAAAAATAGCAGAGGTTTCCTACATGTTTATTATGGTTCCAAGACAGTTTTTGAAGAGATTGTTTTAGGACAACCTGAGGCAAATGTTGTATTTCAACTTTCAAACAGCTCTTACCCAATGAAATTAGTGAGTAAACAAGTGGGTAAATTGGCATTGGACATCTGATTCCCAACGATAACCTCATTAAGGAGGGGGAAGAGGAGGTTGTTGCTTCTTCATTGGTTTGGATCTTTTTGCTTGGGAAATGGAGAGCTCTTAGAAAACAGGTAGAATTTGTGTTATTTAGAAGAAAATCAAAGCTTGGAAACAAGGATACTGGTAAGAAGCAAGCCAGACATGAAAGAAAAAACCTTTCATACCCAGAAAATACCTTCCATGAAAGTTTCCGTAGCTACATATTGTAATTAAAAAAAAACAACAAAGCAAACAAGGAAAAGATTACCCAATAGGCTTTTTTAGTTTAGAAGAAACTTTTTGCATTTTCATGCAAAATGAAAATGAAAATTCTTTTGCACTTCTGCAGAAGATTTAGCTGATTGAATAACTTATATTGCCATAGAGACAAAAAATAATCTTCACTTATTTTGCAGGTTGTGGTCCTTTCCAGCCTAATTGAGTCTGTGATTCTTTTAAAACAGTGACTGATAGCACAAAATGTCAGACTTTCTCCATCACCTTTAAGTCAGAGTTCCTACTAATTTTTATATTTTTTTTTTTTTGTGGAGGGACCTGTCTGAGTTCTCTCAGATCCATCACTGTGAAGTGCTTGGAGCAGAAGTGAATTGCAAACCACCTTTACATTCTCATTTTCTGATATATGACATGGAACCTTTTGTTCCCTACTCTCTTCATGTGTGGAAAAATAAAAAGGAGTCAAAGAAGTACCTTCTTTCCTCAGCCTTTGGTTTGGTTTCAAACCTTTGAAGTGTAAACAAAAGCTGCTTTGAAGTGAATGCTAAAATCTACCTCTTTAAAGCAGGTAGATGCACTGAGCTTTGGTTTTCCTTATTAGCAGTACAGGTGTTAGCAGGTCTCACTGATGTTAGGTTTGCAGTGTTTCACACACCTAATGGCCTTTTTTTATTCCATGACCACATTCAAGTGAGGCCAAACTGTATCTTTCATGTCTGATAGTAGTTTCTTTGCCTGACATATAGCATTTTTTTACCAGCCCACTCTTCCATTTAGCTTATCAGTCTTTCATGACACCATTAACTCCCATAAAACATCATCACAGAGAGGAAAAATATCTGAGAATTCATACTTGTGTGTCAGAATTCTTCTGTATTATACTTCAAGTGGGTTTATGTGGTGGTTTGGTTTTTTTTCAGTCTGGTATTCATTTGCTTCATTGAACTTTTGCAAGTCTTCTTGGTTTAAAAATATTAAATACATTTGGTTTAGACAGTCATAGTTAACATTAGATTTTCAGGACTGCCATCTGGCACTCTTGTCTCCCACATCAGCAGTGGGGATCTAGAAAAAAAAATCAATGTCATAGTCTATTTGTGGCTCACTGGACTTGGGAAGACAAACTTGAAAAAAATGATTTACAGCTGAATATCACAGAATCATAGACTCAACCAGGTTGGAAAAGACCTCAAAGATCTTCAAGTCCAAACCTACCGTGGTTACTAGACCATGGCAAAAGTGCCACATCCAGTCTCAGCTTGAAAACCTCCAGGGATGGGGAATCCACCACCTCCCTGGGCAGCACATCCCAATGCCAAAGTCTGTCTTTTATCTTCAGAGATACCTGAGAGCTTATTGCTTTTGTTAGCTGTCAGGAATGGCTGAAAGGAGATAAAATAGTGGCTGAAAAGGAGGAGGATGCAAAGACACAAACTAGGAACCAGCAAATTAGAGTTATATTTTGGAATCTTTTAGAGATTCTGAATGTCTAAAATATTTTGTGACTTGAGAGATGTCACAAACTATTCTTTTTTTCGATCCGAAATTCATTCTCAAGATCAAAAAAAATTTAAGTTCAAATCGAATTTGCTTTGGGTTCAAAGTGAAGGAGGGGAGATTTAAGCTATATATTAGGAAGAAGTATTTTCCTGTGAGGTTGCCCAGGGAGGCTGTGGCTGCCCCAACCCTGGCAGTGTTCACAGCCAGGTTGGATGAGCCTTGAGCAACCTGCTCTGCTGGGAGGTGTCCCTGCCCAGGGCAGGGCTTGGGGCTGGATGATCTGTAAGTTCCATTCTAACTCCTAAATTCTTTTATTCTATGAAATAATTTTTTCCCTCATTGCTTTTTCCTTTGCAGTTCTCCCAAGGGTATACTGAGAAATTAATTACTTGTAGAAATGGAGAGGAAGTTTATGGAACACGAAATGATCATTGCTTGTGAAAGACCAAAACCTTCTCTAAAATGTGACATTTTGTTACTGTTGCTTAATCTATGCAACTTTGAAGACCCAGCCTGGAAATCATCCAGGAGTATCTATCCTGGAGTAGAATGTTCCCATGTTAGCTTAAGGAAAAAGGAAACTATTTAAAGATACCAGTGCCATAACCCATAAAATCATTGGTGAAAGTTGCAAGTGATAAGGTTGGACTTGAAACATCAATATATTCTGACTTATGAGGACACAGAATACATATGTTGACAAGGGATTTTGTGGACAAATTTCTGATTTTTCTTCTGATTCCTGACTTTTATTTTAATGGAAAACATTCTGACTTCTTGAGACAAAATTCTGTTGCCAGGTGTAGACTCCAGGTGGATTTCAGTGGGTTCACATAGATCTTGAGATGAATTGTAAATATCATTATAACTTCTGGATGAGATTTTGGATTTTGACAGAGAATAAGAGACCAGGTTTCAATTCTGTGTTCTGCTTTTTCCTAATATATAGCCTAAATTTCCCCTCCTTCAGTTTGAACCCATTGCCCTTGTCCTGTCCCTGCAGCTCCTAACACAGATCCCTCTGCAGCTTCCCTGGAGCCCCTTCAGCTCCTGCAAGGTGCTCTGAGGTCTCCACACAACCTTCTCTTCTCCAGGCTGAACAGCCCCAACTCCCTCAGCCTGTCCTCACAGGGAGATGCTCCAGTGCTCTTAGCAACTTTGTGGCCTCCTCTGCACTTGCTCCAACAGTTCTATGTCCTTATGTTGAGGGCATTAAATCTGCAGAAAATTTTTATTCAGTTCCATGTCCAAAGCACTTTGGACAATATGTCAGCGATAAGCTCTCTGCACTGAGGTTATCCATCTCTAAAACTGGAAAAAAGCTTTTCATATCTCAAATATTTCTGCAATGGAGGACAGACAGCTATGTCTGGGAGAAGAACAATTCAGCCAAATTTCTTGACCATGTTAAAGGATAGAATTTGTTTTCCTATAAATAGTAATCATCCTTGCACTTGAGAGGGAGTGAAGTGTACAGGTGTTGAAATAAAAAGCATCTTACCAGTTTCCTTTCTTAAGACTTCTGAAAAACAAACCAGCACTACTAATTCCAAAGGGTTCAGTATAATACATAATTTGTCACTTCTAGAGCAAATGGCCATACAGGGCAGAGTCAGATTGGGTGTGAGGAGAAATGTTTTCCCTGTTGTGGTGTTCAGCACTGGATATTGCCCAGGGAGGTGGTGCAGTCACCATCCCTGGAGGTGTTTCAGAGGTGTCTGATGTGGCACTGCAGGATCTGGGTTAGGGTTTAGGGGTTCCAGCAGTGACAGGTTCATGGTTGGACTGGATGATCTTAGAGACCTCCAACCTTGATGATTCTATGATTCTCACAGGAGTTCAACTGCAGAACCAAAGTAGGTTCTGCCTTGACTTGAATTTTCCATTCTTAGATTTTAAAAAACCCACACTATTTAGAAACCGGTTGGAAAATAATAAATAGTCTCAAGTTGCACCAAGGGAGGCTCTGGGGGTATGAGTGGTTAAGCACTGGAACAAGATTCCTGGGGAATTGGCAGAGTCATTATTCCTGGAAGTGTTAGAAAAGCAAGTGAATGTGACACTTGGAGATATGGTTGGGTGAGAATGGTGGTATTTGGTCAGAGGTTGGACTTGATGATCCTGGAATTCTTTTCCTACTTCAGTGATTCTATTATTAGATTGCTTATTTCCAGGATGAAAGAGAAGAGGAATAGGGTATTTTTCTCATAGTTCAGTAGGTATATATTTATTAGATCAAAAGGTGATCTAAGAGGACAATAATGAGTTTCTATATCTTTGGCTTCAATAGGAGTTGAGGTTTTGTGGCTTTTGCCTCAGTTTTAATCCTTTTACAGCTAAATTTAAAAAATCCTACATAAACACATTCCATACAAGTACCTTTTTCCACAAAGAGAAAAAAAATGAATCAGATCTCTAAAGAATTTATAACACTAAAATTAGCTCTCAGCTCATGAGTTTAGGTTTCCAGTGTGGGAAGCAATGTTAGATCATTGCCTATTTGTGATCTTGCTCTTTCCCAAAATAAAATCTATATGATTTATGCATTTATCTTGAGGTTTAGTAGGAACTGTGAGAGCTGATGTATGGGTTTGGACAGAGCTGTGCAGCAGCTTCTTTTTCTGACATGTGAGCCAGGGAAGAGGTGTCATCTGCACGTGTTGGAATGTGACCAAGGCCTTACATCTGTGCTAAACCTACCAGGACAGTCTGATACCCTCTTATTTCCACAAACTGCCTGCACTTTGTCCAGTGCACCAGGAGGCACTGACTGTGTGTGGGTGAAGGTTTCTCACAGTAGAGGTGGTTTCCCATTTTGTCATACCCAGTAGTGACAATGAGCTCCTGGGTGCCAGAAGTAAAGGAAACATTTTGCAGTGTATGTGTCTGTTAACAGAGGCCTTGGCTATGCCTGGAGTCAGATCTGAAAAAGAGAGGACTATGTCAAGTTTATTCTTGCAAGATTATTCTAGAAGGTCGTGGGGAAAGTTTTGCCTTCAAACTCCTTTTGACTGAAGAAAAATACTCTTCCACTATGATGTATATACCTATTTCAACTGTAGAACTTTAGAAAATTCATACTGAAGAAAAATACTCTTCCACTATGATATATATACCTACTTCAACTGTAGAACTTTAGAAAATTCTTATTTTTTTTTCTCAATAAATACTCATTTATGCTGTTCATTTTATTCTTTATGGAGTATATGTCAATCCCAGTAAGTCAGAGAGGGACTTTTGGTTAGGAACTGCAGTGACAGGAGAAGGAGTAATGGGTTCAAATTGAAGGAGGGAAGTTTGGGTTGGATCTTAGGCAGAAGTTTCCCTGTTCTGGTGGTGAGACCCTGTCCCAGGGTGCCCAGGGAGGCTGTGGCTGCCCCAACCCTGGCAGTGTTCACAGCCAGGTTGGATGAGCCTTGAGCAACCTGATCTAGTGAGGAGGTGTTGGGACTAGATGATCTCTAAGGTCCATTCCAGCCCCTATAATTCTACATGAAATTGTATTCTTCTTTCATCCCAGTGATGCTAATGGGGCTACCCAAGTTTCAAGGATCTCCTGTGGTTGTGCCTGCACTGAGTTTTACTGTGTTGAGCTGTGGGAAGGAGGATGTTGTTCCTCCTGCTGCCTCTCTCTGTGGACTGACTGCTTTGCAAATGGTTCAGTCTATAGTGCTGATCTAGAATCAATGAATAGAGATGGAGAAGTGTTTTTGTTTTGATGATGAGTGCAAAGAAGAGAGGAAATCCAGCACAGACAATACAGCATTGATTCAGAGATAGCATTCATTGCGTTGCAGTTAATTTCTAATTGTTATGACTCATTTTGTATATTAGACTGAGTTGATGAATGTGCTTTAGAATCAGTTAATGAGGAGTGAATGTGGTATTTAGTAACACTGTTAGCTGTATAGCTGGCAGAAATGTCACAGTGCTGTCACAGTAATCAGAATTCATTTGTGACCTGGATAATCTCATGCAGTGTCAAAATTCCTTGGGACAAGCACTTTGTACACAGAGCTTTCTCTCCTAACTCCACAGGATCAATTTTTAAAGCAGCAGAGTAACGAGCTGTCTGTGGTGGCAGGTCTCCCAGGCACTACAGTTCAGACTCAGTTTAAGCCTCCAGGATTAAGAGATCTTTCCAGTTTTGAGTTATTGTGTGTGGAATCAAGAGCTCTGCACATGCACAGAGGGAACAAAGCCTGTAACAATTAACCAGGTAACTGGGACTCTTTAGGAACAGTGTGTTTTCTCTGAATTCCAGCAGCACCTGTTTTCTGTTTAGGTGACTAGAGACTTCTTAGAAATTTGATTACAGAATAAAACATATTTCTAGGTAAGAAGTAACACCTGTCTTGAAGTTATGAGAAAATCAGATTTTTAAATGCGACTCAATTTCTAAAACATGATCTGACTTAGGCAAAAGAATAATCCACAAACTTTTTCTCCATAAAGAATGGTTTCTCCAGCTGTACATTTTAGAATCAGAGAACTGTAGAACCATCAAGGTTGGAGGAGACCTCTAAGATCATCAAGTCCAACCACAAACCTGTCACTGCTGGAACCCCCAAACCCCAAACCAGATCCTCCAGTGTCACATCAGACACCTCTGAAACACCTCCAGGGATGGTGACTGCACCACCTCCCTGGGCAATATCCCAGTGCTGAACACCCTAGTAGTGAAGAAATGTTTCCAAATATTTGACTCTCTCCTGTCTCAATTTATGGCCATTCCCTCTCTTCAAATCATTTTTTTTTCCAACCAAACCTTTTTTGTTCTGTTCTGAGACACTTTCCCAGGGTGCCCAGGGAGGCTGTGGCTGCCCCAACCCTGGCAGTGTTCACAGCCAGGTTGGATGAGCCTTGAGCAACCTGCTCTGCTGGGAGGTGTCCCTGCCCAGGGCAGGGCTTGGGGCTGGGTGAGCTCTAAGGTCCATTCCAAACCCTAAATTCTATGATTCTATGAATTTACTTCTGTGATAATGACAGCAGTCTGCAGTGGTAGAAGCAAAAAGATTAATGGAGTTCTTTAAATTGCTTACTTTAGGGAATGGCTGGTTTTTTTTATTGGGCATAATAATTTTAAAATACTGAAGTTCATCATAAAAATCTTCATATTTACTTACAGGTAGTGTGCAATTGAGCAGCTGTCCATAGAAACTAGTTTACTTTATAAAGGATTTGTTATGTGCAAGTGATTGGAAAAACACTGATTTTAACAAATATTTGAACTTAGTATTTTAACAAAGAATATACTTCCTGCACAGATGTTCTGTTCTACTTTGAAGTTTCTAGGGGTTCCAGCAGTGAGAGGTTAATGGTTGGACTCGATGATCTTAGACGTCTCCTCCAACCTTCATGATTCTAAGATTCTGAAATAACAAAGATTTGTAGTTCAGGTTCTCATTAGCTTTCCCCCCCTTTCTCTTGGTAATTTAACAGTCCTTAAATGTGAGGGCAAAGGTGCTTTAATCCAAACATGTTCCACTACACCATTAAGGTGACCTGTTAAAAGTGACGAGCTGATTGTACATGTTCTAAAGAAGTAGAGCTCTGTAGATAAGGAGCTGTAATAATTATAAAGAGCCTACAACAGAAGTCATTATGCTGTCTTTTATCACAGTAACAAGACCAGAGGCTCAGTAGTGCACAGTGCTTAATTAGTTTGTTATGTACAAGTAAAAAAATAAGGATATTAATACAACGATGATCATAAAATTCATATTAACATTCAGGCTCCTGCAGAGACTCCATTAACCTTGCCTAAGAGCTGTAAAAGCATATGCCACATTGTCATCCCTTCTAGATGAGGGAAGAGATTAATTTTTTCTTTTGGATGGAGAATCCCACTGTTTACGTGAAGAAAAAAAAACAACAAACCACAGCTTCAGTTTCATTTGGCAGAACAGATCACGTATATGGACATCTGGAATACCATGGATAGTGTCATCACCAATTGCAGTAGGTGAATCTTAACTGCATGTTGTACATGAAGATTATAGAATCATAGAATCAACCTGGTTTGAAGAGACCTCCAGGATCACCAAGTCCAACCCTCCCGTGGTCACTAGCCCATGGCACTAAGTGCCACATCCAGTCTCAGCTTGAAAACCTCCAGGGATGGGGAATCCACCACCTCCCTGGGCAGCACATTCCAATGCCTGAGCACTCTCTCTGCAAAAAATCTCTTCCTAATCTCCAACCTAACCCTCTCCTGGCAGAGCTTGAGTCTGTGCCCTCTTGTCCTGCTGCTAATGCCTGTGAGATGCTCCTCTCTACAGCTACCTGAGAAGGTTGTAGTGAATTGGGGGATTGTCTCTCCTGCCATGGCTGCAGGGAGAGGACTAGAGAGAAGTTGTACTATTAAACCTCAATTTTGTTCTTGTCTCTCCATACCAGCTGGATTAATCATGCTCCTATTTGAAACACATGAGCATTGCTGTTCAGGCCAACCTTGTGTTTGACCCAAACTGTGTAAACAATCACACAATGCTCTGAATCATCTCATTCAGTTTCAGTTTAGATCATTTGATGGAGCTGAATAGATTGGGCATTAAGCAGTCATAGTTTATTTATTAGCAGCACTGAAATACATCTGGCTGCCAGACCATGTTGGTAGCTGCAGTCCAACTTGTCACCCTGGCTGTGAGTGTGGGTTCATCAGCAAAATGTATTGGGTCTAGCTGAGATGGAGTTCATTTCTTCCACAGCAGCCTCAAAAATGCCTCTAATGGCTTTGCTTATGTTGTTTGTAATCACAGATGGATTTATAATCTTGCTTAGCTGAGCAAGCCAATGTATTTATAATCCATTTTTCTGCCCAGCACCCTTTTCTGTGCAATTCTTGGTGGTGAAAGCTCCAGCCACATATGGCTACAGTTCCTCAGGAATGCTTTCAGTGCAGCATTTCTTTTCCAGAGGATTCTCCTGCACAGAGCTGAAAATCTTATGTGAATGGAGAGAAATGTAGAAACTGTTAAGTGCTTTTGCCAACCAACTTGTGGTTCATATTGTAAACTGAGAGTCCACTAAGTCCACCCAGGTAATGAGGCTGCTCAGAGCATTCCACTGCCTTGTGTTTAACATCCTTTCTGGTGCAATCTGTGCTTGTGGCTTGTCTGATTTTCAACCCACAAGTTTAGGGAGTGGGAACATTTGCTGGAAGAGATCTGTGCCTGCCCCTTCACCAGTTCTGGAACTGAGATTCCCATTGGATTAAGATAATTGACCATAATTTGCCCCAAGAGCATTCAGACTGAGAACACTCAATGTACTGAGTCCAAGAAATATCCATTCAGGGAAGAACTTCTAGGATTTTTATTTATACACATGAATAAAAAGATGATATGCAAGCCAGATTTCTGCAAAACTAGATTAAACTCATCTGTTATCCTGTTTTACCAAACAGACTTTCCTTTTGACTTGACAGGACTCATGATGTTATAGCAAAGGATTCTGAATAATCAGGTGATGGGAAGGGTAGTCCAGAAATGGAGAATATAGGGAAAAAAAAGATTAGTTTCAACTTCTCATAAAAATGCTTAAAATTCCTGATAATACTCTAGGCAGTCATGGGAGTAAAGTGTTTTTTATTAAAAAAATCAGCAAATGCTATGACCACTTTGGTGCTTTCAGGGGTTCCAAACTGGAGCCATAAAGCTCTGCAGAGTGTATCAGTATGACAGTTTGTGCTGTACATATGGATCAAACCTCTGGGAAATAGAACACATGGAGACTTTGCAGAATAGTGCTTATCCTTGGAAGTCTCACAGAGGACAAGAGGACACATGAGTGAGCCCCAGCAGGAGCTGGAAGAAACAGTTTGGGGAGGTCTGGCTTGGTGGTGGGTGCTGAGAAAACCTGGACAAGGTCTGGACAAGTTGTGTGGTCAAGGAAACCAGGGCAGATGAGGTCCCTGTTACATTACACAGTGTCTTGTCATAGAATCATAGAACCATCAAGCATGGAGGAGACCTCTAAGATTATCCAGTCCAACCATTAACCTGTCACTGCTGGAACCCCTAAACCCTAACCCAGATCCTGCAGTGCCACATCAGACACCTCTGAAACACCTCCAGGGATGGTGACTGCACCACCTCCCTGGGCAATATCCAGTGCTGAACACCACAACAGGGGAAACATTTCTCCTCACACCCAATCTGACTCTGCCCTGGCTCAGCTCAAGGCCATTCCCTCTCTGCTCTCCCTCAGCCCTGGCAGGACACACATCCCACACCTCTCTCCAGCCCTGGCAGGAGTTGCAGAGAGCCAGGAGGTCACCCCTGAGCATCTTCTCCAGGCTGACCAACCCAACTCCCTCAGCCTTTCCTCATATGACATATTTTCTAGCCCTTTAATGAGTCTCATTGCCCTTGGCTGGACTCACTCCAGTGCCTCAATGGCCTTTTCCAACTGAGGGGCCCAAAACTGAACACATCACTCGAGGTGTGGTCCCAGATGTCAACCTAATGAAATTGCAGGTGATGCTTGAATTCCTCTTCACCAGCACATCCTGATCAGCAGCCACTGCTCTCCACTGGGAGAGACAGAACTCTCCGTTTATGCTTTACTGATAATATTAAAAGATGCATTTTAATGTTGGAAATTGTCACTTGTGACAATTATTCTTTCATGTGCTTTGTTTAGGTCACTAATTTACACCGTCAGGCTGATAATTTATAAACTGATTGTGGTGCTTAATTATCCCATAGTTTATGGAATAAAAAAGTCTGCAGACATTGCAGGCACACAGCAGGTTCTCTGGATAGAAACAAATTGGCATTTAGGAGTGTTATAACTTATCTATGGTGAAATTTAGCAGTTTCATGTGCCTAAAAATAAGAGTGTGTGAACTAGCTGAAGTCTTTTCAATGCTGTCATTGCCCTTTTTTTTCTATTTATGTATTAAAAAAATGAATTTTTTTTTTGTAATAGTATGATTTTTTTTCAGTTTGTTCATAGACTTGTGAATGCTTCTAGTTAGCAAGATTTGGAAGTTGAAAACATTCCTTTTTCCACCACTGAATCTTCTAATGGATTTTAAAATTAACTTTTTCTTTCTTTCCTTCTTTCTTTTTTTTTTTTATCCTTGACTGAATTGAGGAGATTTGATTTGTTAGTTTAATCCTGTAGCAGAACTTTCTGGCTAAAAGTAAAGCAGGGAACCATAGATCACTTCTACTGAAATTCTTGGAGGTTTTCCATTAATTTCTGAGCAAACAAAATGGATATATTTTAATTCCTCTTAAGCATTATATAGTTTGTTTTGTTTTGATTCGAGGAAGCATTACATATACTGTGGAGAAAAGGAACAAAAGTGATCCTGAGTATTGAAAATTAGCAACTTGCATGGGGATCCTGAGAAATGAATTTTATAAATGCCTTTTAAAAGCATTTAAAATGAGTGAGCTGCTCCTTAAAAGTGTCTTTGTGAAAAGAGAAAGACAATTCCCCTGAATGGTTTAATAGCTTTAAGAGAAAGGATTGAAAACTAAAGGCAAGATGAGCTAAAGTAATGGAAAGGTGGAAATTTTCACTGGAGATGTCTCTCCCAACTCAAATAATTTCTTTTCGTTGAAATACCTATTGAATATATTTAGCCAGTGATGATCACAGTTTAAATCAATTCAGTCAGCTGTCAAGTGTGACATGTGGCTCTGAAGTGACTTCTTTTAACAGATTTTTTCAGCTCATCATGGTTAGGGTATTTACTTCCATTTAGGAACGAGAGTCTTTTTGTTATTAGACACAAAAAGAATTGGATTTTACCATTCTAGTGAACGAGAGTCTTTTTGTTATTAGACACGAAAAGAACTGGATTTTACCATTCTAGCACATTATTAATAACATTATTTGCTAAATTCTGTGGAAAAGAGATGAACTTGCAGAGAGGTTTATATCACTAGTAGGGATGTGTGTCCTGCCAGGGCTGAGGGAGAGGAGAGAGGGAATGGCCATGAGCTGAGCCAGGGCAGAGTCAGATCGGGTGTGAGGAGAAATGTTTTGCCTGTTGTGGTGTTCAGACTAAAAGGATTGGAGCATCCCCCTGTGAGGACAGGCTGAGGGAGTTGGGGCTGTTCAGCCTGGAGAAGAGAAGGTTGTGTGGAGACCTCAGAGCAACTTTTCAATATCTGAAGGGGCTACAAGAGCCAGAGAGGGACTCTGTGTTAGGAGCTGCAGGGACAGGACAAGGGGCAATGGGTTCAAACTGAAGGAGGGAAAGTCTAGGCTGGATGTGAGAAAACTCTTTTTCGCTCTAATGGTGGTGACCCCCTGTGCCAGGGTGCCCAGGGAGGCTGTGGCTGCCCCAACCCTGGCAGTGTTCACAGCCAGGGTGGATGAGCCTTGAGCAACCTGCTCTGCTGGGAGGTGTCCCTGCCCAGGGCAGGGCTTGGGGCTGGATGATCAATAACATCCATTCCAGCCCCTAAATTCTATGATTCTAAGTTTCTATGAATAAGAAATGTGTTGTGCTCTGAAAAACCAAAAATCTTTCCTTCACTTGAGATACTTTTCAAGTCCAACCATCTTCTTCTAAAACCACCCACAAAAAAGAAGTGGAGGAGGGGGAGAAGAAAAAGTTATATGGGTTTAGCAGTCATAAATGAAACTTTTTTTTCTTTTTCACAAGTTAAGAATCCCCTTTCAGTTCCTATACAGGGAAAATTTATCATCCTTAGATGAATAAATGCACAGACTGAACCAAAATCTTTAAGCCCTTACCCTTAAATGAAAATTATTTCCATGTCCAGGATTAAGAAATGGTTTTAATATTGAGAAGAATTAAATCCATGGGTGTTTCATTCTTTTAATACTTTCCTTGGTATATATTAGTCATGTATTATCTGAACGTCCCCTTACCTTGAGAAATTGCAAAGAAGTAATTAATATCTCTATTAGGGAAATTAATAGCTGTTGCATGAGAATTCTCTGAAGCAGTTCCTAGTTTTACCTGGGTGTTTCAACTGGGACCTGCAGAGACTGCTGTTTATAACTGACTCTCCTAAAGTGTTTCCTAAGATAATCCAAAACTGGTTTTAGCATAGTTTAAAAAAAATCACTTCTTAATTGGAAATATATAAGAACAAAACCCAGAGACTTCATGGATTGGATTATTTTCTAACATGATTTCAGCACCTCAGGCTGCTTCTGAGGTCAAGGAGAATTATTTTGGTTGGAATGACAGATTCAATATGCATATTTTTGGGATGTCCCATGCTGGTTAATTCAATAGCTGAGCTGTTAATGAAGAACAGCTTTGAATAGAAATAAAGTAATAGGTGATTAAATTATGTATAACTCTTGCTTTTTGTCTTGGTTCAATTTAGAAGTATGAATTAAATTCAGGCTTAATTAAGGAATCAAATCAGCTTCAAAACCAAAGACTTATTGTGAATTTAACTGTAAATCTAATAAGCACCATTTCAACCTATTCATTTTTGTTCCCTGGTGGTTTGTTTTTTGGGGTTTTTTGTTGGTTTTTTGTTTTGTTTTGGTTTTGGTTTATTTTGTTTTGTTTGTGGTTGTTACTTTTCTATTTGATTGTTGAAAATATGGGGAAAGAAGAAATAGTCAAATTTACTATTTAGGTTATCTTATTCTTACAGTTATTGTGATGCAAATTTTAAAATTCTTCTGCCTTACATGTAAAATTTCTTTAATATAGACATGTAAATTTAGAACCAACAAGGTTGGAGGAGACCTCTGAGGTCATCATGTCCAACCATGAACCTGTCACTGCTGGAACCTCTAAACCCTAACCCAGATCCTGCAGTGCCACATTAGACACCTCTGAAACACCTCCAGGGATGGTGACTGCACCACCTCCCTGGGCAATATCCCAGTGCTGAACACCACAACAGGGAAAACATTTCTCCTCACCCCCAATCTGACTCTGCCCTGGCTCAGCTCAAGGCCATTCCCTCTCTCCTCTCCCTGCAGCCCTGGCAGGACACACATCCCACCCCTCTCTCCAGCCCTGGCAGGAGTTGCAGAGAGCCAGGAGGTCACCCCTGAGCCTCTTCTCCAGGCTGACCAACCCAACTCCCTCAGCCCTTGCCCATGTGCTCTGCCCTTTGCTGCCCTCGTTGCCCTTGGCTGGACTCGCTCAGTGCCTCAATGGCCTTTGGGCAGTGAGTGCCCAAAGCTGAGCACAGCACTGAGCTGGGACCTCCCCCCAGTGCAGTGCAGGGGGATGACACTGCCCTGGTCCTGATGTCACACATGATCTTGGCCATGACTGCCTCTGTTCTCTAGGGGAGGAATATCATTGTTATTATCAGAACCACATGTACAACCCAATCCTTCACTTTACTGGGTTGATCTCCTGCTCTGTAAGTTGAGTATTGTTTGTGTTGTACAACACACAGTGTGGTACACCTAATGGTCAGGGGGATGACACTGCCCTGGTCCTGATGTCACACATGATCTTGGCCATGACTGCCTCTGTTCTCTAGGGGAGGAATATCATTGTTATTATCAGAACCACATGTACAACCCAATCCTTCACTTTACTGGGTTGATCTCCTGCTCTGTAAGTTGAGTATTGTTTGTGTTGTACAACACACAGTGTGGTACACCTAATGGTATAGCTTTAAACTGCTGTGTTTTGATGGTTTGTTTATGCTTTCCCTTAATTACATACAATGAAATATCACTTTCTAGATAAACGCTAGCACAGAATGGAGAGTAAATTATGGAGTACCAAATGTGGCTTGCTGTTGATTGATACAATTAGGCAGAATCACTCCATAGATTCATATAAAAGGAAAATCAGGCTTTAAAAAAATCAATAGTTTTGACTGAGCATGGGAGAATTCATTTAGCAATACATGCTCATTGATTTCATGCAGAGGAATTTAACTGCGATGAGATGCAATGCAAAAATAAGGAACCAGATTTTGGGGTTTTTTTTTTTTTTGAAACCCTCTCTGCTGTTTCTGTTTTTCTAGAAACTGAAGGCTCTCTGCTGCTTTTTGCATGTCAAATGAATAGGTATTTCTTTAAGTAGTATTTCAAAACATGTGTTCTTTGCCTGAGGTGTTAAAATAACCTCTGTCTTTTGAAACAAAGCATTTCTCTCTAAGAGTGAGATTGGAAAGGGAAAAGGAAAACATCAGTGAAATGTCTAAACTTTCCCAAGACTGTTGCAGTTTCAAAAGTCTCATAAACTACATGAAAGCAGCTCAAAAAAAAAAAAAAGTAACCCCAAATCTTACGTGTTGGGATGATGCTTATCCTAAATATTTCTTGTGCATACGAAATTGGATATCAGTGTTACTGTTGTCAAGTTCTTTTCTTGCAATTTCAAGGACTGGTGAATGCATGAGAAGTACAAAATGATGGAGCTAATTAATTTTAACCACTAAATTATGTTCCTCTCATTTCCTGTCATAGATTGCTTGAGTCACTCAATCAACTGTTCTTGTACTTATGTTGATTTTTTTTCTTTACAATTTATTTTATACATGTGAAAACAACCTGGACAGCATATTCCTGTTTCTCATTTAGAGAACACTTAGATTTTTGTGTTTATTTCCCACACTTTTTCTCCTGGTAGAGCTGCACTTGTAAGAAACAGAAAAGTTTAGTATAAACTGAAAAAACAGTGATTTATATTCTGTTTACTAAAATATTATAAATTATGAGATTCATCCAAGTTCAGAGTTCACACTGATTTCTCTGTATAGTCATTATTGGCAAAAATGGGTTAAACCCAACAAAAACTACAGAAATATTATATCTGATCAAAAGAGGTGTCCAGAGAACACTATAAAAGATACCAATGGATTCAAATGATGATTTTTGCTTCATATCAAGTGCAGAATATATTGTGGACTGAGCTGAGCACATAACCAAATATGCCATTGATATTTTTACTCCTAAAAGAGTCATTACTGGCATTATTGGGTCGTTGTTCATTATTTCTGTAATTGTTCTCTCAATCCTTAAGATTTGCTATGCATTTCATGTTAATCCCAGAAGTTTATACAATAAAATTAGTGTCTAGAAATGGATTGGGTTTTTTTTGTGAGAGTAGTTTAGCATGTTACAGATTGGCATTGGAATGTGCTGCCCAGGGAGGTGGTGGATTCCCCATCCCTGGAGGTTTTCAAGCTGAGACTGGATGTGGCACTTAGTGCCATGGGCTAGTGACCACGGGAGGGTTGGACTCGATCATCTTGGAGGTCCTTTCCAATGTGGTTGATTCTATGATTCTATTAAATATTTGGGCTGTTACAACGTAGGAGAATGTGATTGTGGTGTGAGAACAAAGTCTTTTTCATCAGTTTCTTTGTCATTCAGAAATGGGTTTGGCCACTCAAGCCAAATACAGAACTTAAGAGTTATGAAAGCATTGGAATGGTTCTATTAGAGTAGGTTTGTGGTTTGGTTTTTTTTTTCCCCCCCCAGGATCATAGGATTCATAGAATTACAGAGTTTTAGAGGTTTTAGAGGTCTTGATGTATTCAAGGTGTTCCAACCTTTCAAGATGATGTTTTCTGCTATTAGGAGGGTTAGTTCTCATCCATGTGCCCATTGTGGCCACAGAGCTTGGGTTACATATTGTCTCAACAGTTCTTCCACCTCATATGGGACATAGACTAGTACAGGCTGGCCCAGAGTAAGGGACAGCTTTTCTCCTAGATTGTTGAGTTGGCTATTCCTTTACCTCTTGCACATACAGATGTGAGTTAGAAAACCACCAATTAATGACCTTCAGTAAAAACCCTAATGGTGATCCCTGGAATTAGAGCACTGTATGTCCTACTGCCATGTCAGGAAACCAAGTAAGAGCATAATTTATGCATATCATCTAAAGGTGATTATGCTTCTGGCCTTTTTTAATTCCTCAGGAAATTAATAGGGAGGTAGAAAGTGGTAAGGTGAGATACTTCATTTACTTTAGAGTTTTGAGAACAAGAGCTTAGTAAGGAAAATGAACAATCATGTAGTATAAAAATCTTGTCAAGGTTCTAAATTTAGTTCTTATCATAAAATATTCTTAAGAAATGTCTGGTCACTGGAATATTTTTCTCATCTCCCAGTTCTTCTGTATAAGCTATTTTGGGATGCTAACTTCAAAGTGTGGGATGCAATTATTTTTTTTTCATTGTGATTTGACATCTCAGCTAGTACAGAATTTCTTGCTTCACACTCTTCCCTCCTCCATCTCCTGAATTTTTATTTCTTTCCTTCTCTTCTTCTTGTCACTTTGTCTCGTATTCTGATAGCCTCTGTCAGCCTTAATCACAAACTTAACTTTCTTCTCATCCATTTTTCATTCCCCTCTCCCTCATCTAAGATGAGGGGAACTTGTGTATATGTTCTCTTAGCAATTCATTTTCTGCTTTTATATATGCACAGGCTCAGCATCAGCCATTTCCACATATCACAGATCTTGCTTTTTTTTCCAGTTCACGTGGCCCCAAGTGCCCTAAATTCAGGGAAGTTCAGTCCAATTCTTACCATGAAGAAGTCTATGTGTGGTGGAGTCTGTAGGAACAAACAGACCCTATATATTCACTGAGGTAGAGAGGTGACTTTGGGTCTCTTGAGGAATGATTTGCTGTCCTGGTTTCAGCTGGGAGAGAGTAAATTTTCTTCCTAGCATCTGGTGCAGTGCTGTGTTTTGGATTTAGGATGAGGATAATGTTGATAACACACTTAGGGTTTAGTCGTTGCTGAGCAGAGCTGATGCTGAGCCAAGGACTTCTCACCACCTCCAGCTGCCCTGCCAGCAAGGAGACCAGGGGTGCACAAGAATCATAGAATCATAGATTCATCTGGGTTGGATGAGACCTCAAGGATCATCAAGTCCAACCCTACTGTGGTTAGCAGACCATGGCACTAAGTGCCACATCCAGAAGGGGAAGGGACTCAGCTGGGTCAGCTGATCTCAACTGACCAAAGGGACATCCCATCAGATGTGCACCATGGTGGACAGTCAAACTGAGGGCAGCTGGGCTGGGGGTGGCAGCCTGATGTTTGGGAATGGGCTGGGAATCAGGCAGAGGGTGGAGAGCAATTCCATTGAGCATCACTTGGAGATTCTCTTAGAATCTTCTTATTTCCCCTTCCTTTTTCTGTCCTATTAATCTGTTTTTATCTCAACCCATGAGTTTTACCTTTTTTTTTCTGATTCTTTCCTCCATCCCACTGGGGAAGGGTGAACCAACAGCTGTGTGTGTTTAGCTGCCTGCTGGGTTAAACCACAGCACTTGCACTTTGAATAGTAGCTGGTTTTTTACTCCCAGAAGAGTTTGCATTAGTGTTTGTTTTCAGGAAGCATTTTGGCATGTTCTGCAGGAGTAGAATCTTTGCCTGTCACCTACACTACCTCACAATAGGCCCAAAATTGCAGAATGTCCTTTGTATACCTGCATTTTGTGGGTGAAACCTGGAGAGGTGCAGAACACATCTGTTTCCACAGTGTGGCCATGGGGAGTTCTCTTATTTTAATATGTGCTTCTATAAGAGGCTGACTGTCAGAGAATCATTAAAGTTGGAAAAGGCCTCCTGTTGGATCTTTGACTCCAACCTTTGATGGAACACCTCCATGCCAGCTAAACCATAGCACTCAGTGCCACATCCAGTTATTTCTTGAAACTTCCAGGGATGACTCCACCACCTTCCTGTGCAGCCCCTTCAAATGCTTAGCCATCCTTTCAGGGAAAAAATTCCTCCTGATGTCTAAGCTGAACTTCCCCTGGTGCAGCTTGGGGCTATGTCCTCCCTCCTGTTGCTAGTTGCCTGGGAGGAGGCCAATCCTCACCTCATACTACCTCCTGTCAGGGAGCTGAACAGAGCAATGAGGTTCCTGTTCTCCAGACTAAACATCCCCAGCTCCCTCAGCCACTCCTCATATGACTTACTCTCTAGACCCTTCACCAGCTCTGTTGTCCTTCTCTGGACACACTCCAGCATCTCAATTTTCTTGAATTTCTGAACACAGGACTCAAGGTGCAGCCTCACCATTGCTGAGTACAGAGGGACAATCACTGCCCTAGCCCTGTTGGCCACACTATTGCTGATACAATCAGGATGCCATTGGCCTCTGGTCCCCCTGGGCACACTTCTGGCTCATGTTAAGCTGCTATTAACCAGCACCCCCAGGTCCTTTCCTCTGGGCAGTTTTCCATCCACTCTGCCCCAGCCTGTAGTGCTGCATGGGGTTGTTGTGACCCAAGGGCAGGACCAGCACTTGAACTTCATAGAGTTGGCCTTGGCCCACTGATCCAGCCTGGCCAGATCCCTCTGCAGAGCCTTCCTACCTGGGAATTCAGGAGAAAGATTCCTTCTTATCTTTGCATTTAGAGTTAGCAAGCTGGTATCACCTCATTATTCAGTGATCTGCTGGCTTCATTTTCCTTTGCAAGCAATGGGAAGCTAAACATTGGCAGATGCTTTTGGTAGCTCTTCCTTTATCTTTGTATTCCTTGTGAATTGCTAAAATGTAGAAGAGCTATGAAATATTATGTCTTTTCTATGTATTTGTAGGGAACTGGTCATGTGAACAATGGATTCATTTCTCATAATTCACCTCAGCCATCCTAATATATCTGATTAATATATCTGACAATTCTTATGATTTTGTCTTCCTCAGACTCGAGTGAAGTAGGAAATTCCTGAATGACACCAATAAAGAAATTACAATCTATATGAAAATGTTTATCCCTGTCCTTAGCACTCTGTGGCACGAGATGTCAATACTGAAAGAAAGGAGAGTGGCTATTTGGTTACTGCTGAGCTAAAAATCTTCAAGCAGCATTTTAGAAGGCTGTGAGCTTTTTTCTTTCTTTTGTTTCCTTTTTATTTTCCCTTTAAAATGTGCATGTTCTTGTCCACATATTTAGTAGACCTGTAAGGGTTTTTCAACTATTCAGTTGCCAGTTCCATTTCTAAGGGATCATTGGCATCTCTACAGGGAGATGCTTTGCAAACTTGAATTTGCCTTTATTTCTAAAGGTACATTAAAAAAAAAAAGAATAAAAAATAAAGCTGTAGATGCTGTCATAGGTGGCAAAATGTCTTGAACAGCATATCCAAATTGTCACTGCAATGCAACTGCTACTGTGGTCAGACCCCTGAGTTATAAGCCAATCCAGCTGTGACTTTCAGCACAAAAGCAGCAGTAACACTGTTCTCTTTTTCTCCCTAAGGGAAGAAAAAGGGAAAGTAAATGTCTGATGTTGTCCTCTGTTCTGTGCAGACATGCACTTTTGAGATGCTTCTCCCAGCATGAAGTGCTATTTAATTCTCAGGGAGGGAACAAAACTGGTGTACAGAAAGGCAGATTGTAGTGGGCTGTGATCTCATGAAAGTAGTGCTGCATTTAACTGCAAAATGGAAGAAAATTTCTTAAAACAGGATGGAAAATAATTCTTTTCCACAATTCCCTAGGTTAAGTAGACTCTGTTTAAAATAGCAAGTAATGTGGGATAG
Source organism: Acanthisitta chloris (assembly GCF_000695815.1). Lineage (NCBI taxonomy): Eukaryota > Metazoa > Chordata > Aves > Passeriformes > Acanthisittidae > Acanthisitta > Acanthisitta chloris. The sequence continues at coordinate 30,366 of NW_008659783.1, read as the reverse complement.
GAGGAGCAGGTTTGTGGTGTGGTGTGAGACAGTTGGCTTTGAAGACCCCTATTGCATGCATTGGGTTGGGCAGGTGTACTCCAGACTGGCTCTAGCCTGGCCTTGTGAGCTGATGGAAATGTCCCTTTGTGGGTGGAAAATGTTCATTGCACTCACAGGGCTCCTACTCCAGTTAGGTTTTGTCCAGAAGCAACTCAGCAGTGCATTGAGTCCTCCCTCCCATGCTGAATCCAAGCCTGGTGGGTGCAGGTGATCAGATCTGCTTCAGAAGCACATTTCTTATCCAAGCTGAAGCTTTAATATAGACACACACCTATATATCACTTAAATACATGGGGTGGCAAGTTCAATCCATCAAAAAAAAAGATGTCACTTCTCCAGGTGTGTGTGGTTAAGCTGTGTAACTCTCAGTCACAGGATCCAAGGGATGCCAAAGTCTTACAGAGTTCAAAAACTCTACGTACAGAGCCATGCAAGGAAAATGTATTTGGGAGAAATGAATATAAAGACATTGACTCTAGCTGCAAATCACAGAATCCCAGAATCAGTTAGGTTGGAAGGGACCACAATGGTCATCTGCTCCAACCTCCCTACAGGGCCATCCTAGAGCACATGATTGCCACAGCCCCTGATATAGACAGAAAATACTAACATCTGCTAACGTGAATTTTTTTCCTGGAAAACCAGAGGTTGTATTGTTTTGTTCAAGATATTTGAACATATTTTGCAGAGCAGGAATATCTGTAACAGTGAGACAGTGGTTTCTACAATGTAGGTGCTGCTGGTAGAAATGATAGAGACTATTTATTTAATATTTATTGGCTTTCTGTAGAGAATATTCTGCTTGGCATCTGCACCTAGCATATTTCCTGCTTTAGACATTTAAGAAGAAGTTGAGTATAACTATATAAAACCCTTTGACTGATTTCTCTGGAGTCCCTTTGACTAGTTACTCACTTATTACAGTGTAATAAAGAAGACAGTTGAGATCCTTCCATGGAGCTCCTTGGAAATGGAAAGATTTACAATCAAAATACATTATTTCTACATATCAGAACTTTGCAGAAAATATTTCTGGCCATAAATGTGCATGTAAAAAAAACCTGCCAAAGTGTGTGGGTGTATCTCAGGTTCTGTTGCTTCCAGATTTGAAAGGATCAGATACATGGGATAAGTTTACAATCCTTACATGATTATGTTAAATTTAATACAGAATTCCATTTGTGTCTTGTAACTGAAATAGTGGATGTCAAAAGTCAAAAATCACAGAGCTCATTTGTCCAACCATGGAATAAACATTCTAAGTTCATATAATGTTGGTATAATAACTTCTATAATATTGTTATGGTTATATTGCATCTGAGATGACTAATAATATGGTTAAAAGAAAAGGTCAATTTCTTTCTGTTAAACCAGGGTAGATAATATTTTTGATAAATACCTAAAGGGTGTGATTCAAGAAAGTAATAAAAAACACCTTTGTTTAATGACTTATCAACTCTGCAGACAGGTACTAGGTAACAGAGTGAGAATGAATGAGAATCGATCCATTTTCTGATTATAAAAATTAGATAATTACCTTCCCTCAAGTCAGGATGTGTTTTCACTCAAAATGATGCATGATCAGACAGGAACAGATCACTGGATTGGAATTATAAGATTTCATTGTGAGAAAGATTTTCAAATGAAGAATTTCTGATACGAGAGCAGATTTAGGAAGGTTTGGAAATTTTGGGATTAAGCGTTGGAAACATCCTTCAGCACTGACTTTGATGCCTTATTTTAAATCAAAGAGAATCATTGAATCATAAAATCATCAAGGCTGGGAGAGATCTTTCAGATCATCAGGCCTAACTGTCCACTTAGTGCTAACACTGTAACCTCTAAAGCACTAAACCAGATCCTCCAGCACCAGGTCCAGATGCCTCTTACAAACCTCCAGGGATGGTGACTGCACCACCTCCCTGGGCAATATCCCAGTGCTGAACACCACAACAGGGAAAACATTTCTCCTCACCCCCAATCTGACTCTGCCCTGGCTCAGCTCAAGGCCATTCCCTCTCTCCTCTCCCTCAGCCCTGGCAGGACACACATCCCACACCTCTATCCAACACCTTTCAGGTAGTTGTAGAAAGCCAAGAGGTCACCCCTGAACCTCTTCTCAGGACTGAACAAATCCAGTTCCTTCAGCTGTTCCTAAAGGACATGTGTTCTAGACCTTTCCTGCCTCGTTGCCCTGGGCTGGACTTGCTTCTGCATCTCAATGTCCTTTTTAAAGTGAAGGGCCCAGAACTGAGCACAGGATTCAAGGTACAGATCTTGTGTTCCAGTATAGCAGTTGTGGATTTTTACTTGGTTCTGATCCAAGTTTCTTCATGTCCAGAGAAGGTTTTCTTTAGGTGTATTAGTTCAAAGAGTTTTTTTAACTCTAGAGGAACTTGTGTGCATTCTCTTTGCTCTGAAGGTAGTCTCTGGTAACTGACTCAGAATCTTCTTCACCTAGACTGGATCATATCTTGCTTCCTGACTCAGCTTTCACAAATTATAGATTAGCAATCTTCCACACACAGTTTTCTTCCAGAGCACAGTGAAGATAGTAATTTGCCTGGAGTGTTATCTAATTAGTATTTAAAACCAAGAGGGAATATAAAAGGGGTTCCTTGATATTAAGTAAAAAAGGATGTAAGACAGGAAATATATACTAAGTTTAATAGGAATAGAGAATTCATGGTGGGAAATAAGTAGTAAAAATACTTTATTGGTTATCTTGAAGCATTTGCAGAGAGAGGTGAAGGTAAATACTTGTTTATTATTAGAGGAATAGAGATTTAACAACATCATTATTTGAATAGACATGGTAAAAAAGCAGTTATCTTCTAATGCACCTATGAAATGCTAGGAAATTAAATACATGCCTAAGTATTCTGTTGGCAACAGACTTTGCACTGATTTTTATGGTCTGCAGATTGGGTCTCAGACAGTCATTCCCATAATACACATTTACACCCATTTTCTGACCTGATGATGTACTTTTAATGAGCTGTTTTAATCATGACAGCAATATTAACTGTGCACAGCAAAGATATCTTTACACAATTTCCTAATACCAATTAATATTTCCATATAAAGGGGCGAGCTGGCATCTTGTGAATCCAGGCTTTCAAAGGCAAAATTAAATATATTCATCACCCAAATTTCTGTAGCACAGAGAAACTGACATCTGTATCCACTTACATGCATAATAAACAGCTTACTAATAAATACATATTAAAATATCCCCATGTTTCAAGCTCTTCCTCTTCACACTGCAGTGTGATTGCAGTGGTATTCAGGGTGGGATGCAGGAGGAGTTTGCTTCCCACTAGGCTCTGTGAGAGAATGAGAGTGTTCAGAGAAAGAGTTTCTAATTAATGCTGCCTGCACAAAAAGGGCTTCACGTCACTGTTCAGAGATGACAGAGCCTATTTCACTGGCTAGACTACACATCTAGTACTGTGTGCAGTTCTGAGCACCTCAGTACCAGAAATCTCTGCATCAGTTGGAAGGAAAGAGGAAACGAAGGGAGAAATATGCAAGTGCTTCCTGGATTAAGGAGGATGAACTATTCTGTTGCATATAATAGCAAAAATTTCCACAGACTGGATAGATTTACTCTAACTGTGCCTATTTTATAGCAATAGTCTTTGAATTCAGTGGTTGGAACAGGATGAAAGGGATAGTTGTTATATACAAAATACCTGTTTTCCAGCCATCCTCCTAACTGCTGCTCTTAGAATCATAGAATCAACAGAGTTGGAAAAGACCTCCAAGATCATCGAGTCCAACCCTCCCGTGGTCACTAGCCCATGGCACTAAGTGCCACATCCAGTCTCAGCTTGAAAACCTCCAGGGATGGGGAATCCACCACCTCCCTGGGCAGCACATTCCAATGCCTGAGCACTCTCTCTGCAAAAAATCTCTTCCTAATCTCCAAGCTAACCCTCCCCTGGCAGAGCTTGAGTCTGTGCCCTCTTGTCCTGCTGCTGTTGCCTGGGAGAAGAGACCAACCCCCACCTGACTCCAACCTCCTGTCAGGGAGTTGCAGAGGGTGATGCTTTCTTTTAAACTGTTGCTTCACTTAAATCCTTTGCCTGTTGTTCACTTAAATCTTTTGCCTGCTGGTATCTGTTTCATCTGTTCTGCAGAGACTGGCATTCTTCTTTAAAAACTGGGCAAGTAAACAAGGCCAAACAACCAATTCTCCTGTTTTATTTTGTGATTATCCAACAGAGAGTCCTATCTGAACTGTTCCATCTTTCTAATGACAACCCACTGTGACTATGCTCTTTCATTTCCTTCCATTTATTGTTTAAGCATACAGAGAATAATAGACACATTCTACTTTGTCACCCTTTCCATAATTTCTCTGTTTTCTTCTCAATAATTATTGATGAAATAATAGTCACTTTGATGACATTCATGGCTAGGCTCATTTACTAGTTTCCCTGCCTGACCATTTTGCAGTAATGCAATATTTTCTGACTTCTCTTATACAGTATTTTCACTTAACATAAATTGCCTGTGGGAGAAACATCTCATCAGAGTGTGGTGATAGGATACCTGCCCTTTATCAGACTGGAATGGGAGAAGAGACCACTCTAACTCCTCTCTGTCCTTAATGGATGCCTCCCTTAACATTTTAAAAGGTTGTTACCTTGAAGGAAAGGAAAGGAATAGAAGCTAAACTTACAAGCTCAGAACTTCCTCTTTTGATTTCTCTGTGGAATATGCCAGGAAGGATTTTATTTATTCAAAGTAAGAAAAATAGAAAAGAGTCCTCTGAAGGCATCTCGGTGGTCATTCTGTATCCCAACTAGTCAGTCACAGTTAAGTGGATATTTCAGCTTGGAGAAATGTGCTGGCAAGAAATGCTGTCAGCAGTTCCAGGCAGGAGCTCCCAGGCAGAATGTTATCCAGCCATAAGACAGCTACAGTCTTTTGGGAACAACATTTACAAGCTGTTCATGCTGGTAAGATCAGAAAACCAAGTTTGAATCATGGTAAAAGCTCTAGGGCATGTTTATACTGTCTGCTTTGCTGTCACTAAAGTATTAATCTGGGTGTTCAGGTTCAAGAAAGTGACCCAATGCCTTGAGTTAAGAAATTAATCTTAAATAATGAGAAGTTTCTGGATTTTTTTTTTTTTTTTTTTTTTTTTTTTTTTTTTTTTGTGTGTGCTTATTTATTTTCCATCCGTGAGTGTTTGATGTACTGGAATCATTACATGAGTTTTAATTACCAAAGTGGATTTCATTGTAAATGAAAAACACAGAAATGTTTGAGAGTTGCAGCTCTGCTTGATCTACTGGTTTGGAACAGTTGAATCAAAGTCCTTTTCTATAGAATATAAGTGTACCTTGACTTCATGGTATTGTCCCCCTTATGTTATTTTCCACCCCTTTAAAACTCCATTTAAGGATTCCCAAATTGAAAATATGTCTCATGGATTGTAAGTCCTCTGTGAAGTGTTTGCATGTCCTGCAGAGGAGTGGCTCTTTATTCATGGTAAGCCTCAAGTGACCCAACTGATTGCCAACATTTCACTCATCAGCATGTTCTCCTGGAAGAGCATGAATGCCTGAGAGGCTGATGCCAGGAGCTGAGCAGAGCTCAGTGTGTCCTGCTGCCAGGGCATGAAGAAGCAGGCAAGACTCAGTACTGTCTGAGCTAGACTCTAAATGTTTTCCCATCCTTCCTACTGTTCTACACAACAAAATTCCTTTGTTAAGCCTCTTACAGGGACACCTCGGAGCCTTTCCCTGAGTTTTAGGAATTGGGGAGTTCCCAGACTGATGTACAGCCCTAAAGCTTTGGGGCACTGCAGAGGGCAGAGATACTAGAGCAGAGTGCCCAAGTCTGCAAACACAAGGTGAAAATCTGTCCTGTTGTGCTTTTGGCCTCTTGTATATGCAAAGCTCCCCCGGACACAGGCAGGAAGAATAATTTATGTTTTCATTTAAACCTAATATCATTTAAAATCGAGTTTTCTTTAAAATTATGTATTTTCATGTGTTCACTTAAACATT
>NW_008659783.1:20902-24265 GCF_000695815.1 Acanthisitta chloris | reverse complement strand
TCCTGCTGTATTTTCCCCTTTATCAGTAGACAAGACCATTTTTTCATTTATTTTTTTCAATTGCCTTTTAATTCTTAGGGTCCCATTTCATATGATTTCTGGGTTATTTCTAGTTCATTAACTCACTTTTTCTATGTTACAGTCATTTAATCAAATTAATATTCCTGTAATCATGTAATCAAACTGCTGTTCATACAATCAGTGTAATGTTCATGTAGTCAATATGATGTTCATGCAATTTCAGTTCTGTTTGCAACGAAAATCTTTTATTTTTTCCTTACTTATATAAAAGACTTTTGCCTCAGTAAGATCCTAATAGGAATTTCAGATTGCTTTTCATGTGGACAGAAGGTGTTAGAGTTGCAATATCATATCTGTCCTGTTCTTAGGGAGAGTAAAATGCTGTGTTAAAGCAGAACTGTCAAATGTTACTTTCTTTTGGTATGTACAAACCAGTGCAAAATTGGGAGAAGAAAAAGTTGTGTAGAGACTTCATAGCAGCCTAGCAGGATTTGAAGGGTCTACAGGGAATCTGGAGTCTTGGTTAGGAGCTGCAGTGATAGGACAAGGGGCAATGGGTTCAAACTGGAGAATGGAAAGTCTAGGTTGGATGTGAGAAAAACGTTTTTCCTGTTCTGGTGGTGAGACCCTGTCCCAGGGTGCCCAGGGAGGCTGTGGCTGCCCCAACCCTGGCAGTGTTCACAGCCAGGTTGGATGAGCCTTGAGCAACCTGCTCTGCTGGGAGGTGTCCCTGCCCAGGGCAGGGCTTGGGGATGGATCATCTCTAAGCTCCATTCCAACCCCCTTAAAAATCTATGATTCTATGAATTGGCTTCTAGATAGTTTCATTTGTGTTCATACACAGAAATTAAGATGCTTACTTGCATGTTTTAACAGTTTTATAGCTGCTTTCCCATGAAATTTTAGGCAATTATTATGCTTTCTCCCTTTCTATGAACTTTTATACTCTATGTAGTGATTTTCTATCTGGATCATGTAACTAGTTTGAAAAACATACCTGAAGTAGCTGTTGATGGATGTTGAGCTTTCATCCAAGAATGGTTAAGTTGAAATATTTTTGATCTTCACATCATTCAGAGGGATTAGAGGTTCATACCTTTTTCAGGTTGCCTGACACTCGTATATATTTATATATGGGACACTGGATCAGAAGTTTATCTTCATCACAGAATCATAGAGTGGTTTGTGTTTAAAGGGACCTTAAAGGTCACCTAGTTCCAACCCCCCTGCCATGGGCAGGGACACCTTCCACTACATTTTAGAGATTTTTATTTTTTAAATTACTGCTCAAAATACATTGTAGAATGGCACAGGGTAGTCAGCCACATTATAGAGGTCATATACCTGGGAGAAAATACCTCTCTTGCATCTCTCAAGAAAAGATGAATGTGTTTTAGCTGTGTTCTCTGACCTAGCCTGAAGAGGGAGAGGACTTTTTTTTTTCTCTAAGAAACAAGGCCATTTCACAGCTCAGCAATAGAGCTGTTCCAAATTACATTTCCTATGGATTTGTCATATATCTGTAAGTCATGCACTTCAACAATGACCTGCTAGTGTGTGATGTATTTTTTACATTTGGGATGGCTGTGATGTATGTATCCTTAAATCAGATTTTAAAGAAATATCTGTCTCTTTTGAAATGGAGCCTGGCAACGTAATTCAGGATTTTCAATAACTATAGAAAACTGTCATTTTGCAATATTTAACTTCTGAATTACACAGCTCAGGTGCCTTATTTTAGGGGAATAAAAATTTCTAGTACTTAAGGAGATTTATATTCACCTGTAATACTCTATTGAAAAGTCTTTCTGAAAAATGAGGGATTAGTCAAGAGGTGCATGAACTCCTGGGTGAAGCCTCTGATTCTACAGTAATATTTTACAAACAGAAATGATTAAAAAATCTAATATTACCTTTATCTGCAAGGTATTTTCTTTAGGTAAGATGTTTGCCTGTAGAGTTTTCATTCCCATAAAATCTCGTAACTCTAATTTAAATTCCCTGCCAATAGCTGAGGCTTTTACTCTGGAGACACAGGATATGTTTGCAAATAGTTTGCTGGTTTCCATTGTAAGTTGGCAGTATGAGTTGCTGAAAGTTGTCTTCATTTTTGTCGAGCCAGTGATTATTAAAGGAGAGGAAATTTAGGTTAGATATTAGGAAGAAGTTTCTGAACATTTCTGGTTTATGTTAACCAGCTCTGAGAAGGTGATCACATGAATTTGATAGCCATCAAGTTGGGAAAACTATCTGTTTATAATTGCTAATGCAATTTTGCAATGACTACCAGGTGAGTTTCTATGAAGTGGATTAAAGAACCTCAAGTAAATAAAATTACCACTACAGAGGTGAGCGACAGAATCATTATTATTGCACCATATGAAAGAAACATGAAGGTCAGTTTGTTCTAACATATTCTCCAAGGATAATGTTTGTTTCCTAAGATTGTGTTGGAAGCATTTAATAATCATTGAGATGATATGTGCTTTGTGACACAGTTCTGGAGAGAGCCAACACAAGGTGGGAGACTTGTAGATATAGCTCAAATCTGCTCTCAGGCATGAAAACCAGAGGGAACTAGAGGCAACACAAGCCAAATGCTCCCAACACTACTAAAACCCCAGACAGCTGATAATTCCTTGCTGCTTGAAACAGAATAGGCATTTAGATATTTGGCATGAAGAGAGAGGAGGAGAAAAAATCAGTAATAAGTTACATCTTTGAATGTAAATCATAGAATCAACCAGGTTGGAAAAGACCTCCAAGATCATCCAGTCCAACCCTCCCATGGTCACTAGCCCATGGCACTAAGTGCCACATCCAGTCTCAGCTTGAAAACCTCCAGGGATGGGGAATCCACCACCTCCCTGGGCAGCACATTCCAATGCCTGAGCACTCTCTCTGCAAAAAATCTCTTCCTAATCTCCAACCTAACCCTCCCCTGGCAGAGCTTGAGTCTGTGCCCTCTTGTCCTGCTGCTGTTGCCTGGGAGCAGAGACCAACCCCCACCTGACTCCAACCTCCTGTCAGGGAGTTGGCTAATGCACCTAAACACTGATGAAATGGCTATGGAGTGTGTAGACAAGTCAGAGTAAGGTTGCAAACACCCTGTTCATTCACTGAGTTGTGCCTTCTGTCAATCTGCTTGGGAAGCAAGCCAGGGAGATCCTGAGAATAAGGGTAAGATCTAAGATTGCCCATAAAATGCACCAGTGAGTGCCAGGAGGTGTTTTTGTGGCCGCAGGAAGACACTGCAAGGCTTAGAAACTGAGGCAGAACACACAGCTCTAGCTGCAGGGACAACCTCACACCTCCTGCCTAGGGTTTAATGACTGCTAAATA
>NW_008659783.1:15865-20879 GCF_000695815.1 Acanthisitta chloris | reverse complement strand
AAGAGTGTGTTTTAAAGGCCCCTGGAGTGAGATTCTGTCTAAGTTAAGAGAATTAAGGTAATTAGGCAGTAGTTTTAAGAGGATTGCTTCATTAAGGGAAGCCTAGGTGAGGTAATTAGGCAGTAGTTTTAAGAGGACTGCTTCATTAAGGGAAGCCTGGGTCGAGATTCCAAGATTCATTCAGGGCTCATTTATCTCTTGGAGCTGTAGAGGGAAAGGAGTCATGTCCAGGCAATCCTTGTCCTCTTCCCTCATGCCCACAGGTATTCCTGCTCTGCACTGTAGCCCAGAGTGAGGCCATAGGAGTTCTTTACTTGCCTCCTTTGCAAGGAGAATGTCCCCAGTGGTGGGGACACTTCAGACCACCCTAACCAGAGGAGCTGTAGCTTAGTCCTGATGAGGAGGTGGTTTCCCTTTTCTTTTGAAGCTGTCCCACAGGTTGACAAAGAATTTTAGCTTAACCAGGTCAAAGATTGCATAAGCAAATGAGGTTTTGTGGAGGTTAAATACCTTACCTCAGATTATCACAGCCCATATTCTGCTTGGCATTACCAGCACTTTGATATATTTACATATAAATGTCATTGGATAAAATGAACCTTTTTTTTTTCTATCCTGAACAAAAGCAAGGGGAGAGGGCAAGCATAGAAGAAATCTAAAAAGCCTGAAGAACATTTCCAGCCCCTGCCAATTAAAAAGGAAACAATTCCACTAATGGTGCCTTATATACAATGCAAGACATTTTCTGTGTTTTTGAAAGTACAAAGTAATTGACGGCTATAATTATATTTAGCCATATGATTCAAATGAATAAAACCCCATGACTGCAGTACAAGGTGTCTTGCAAAGAGTGTAGCTGTTAAAAACAAATTGGCCTGCCAGGGAGAGTTATTGAATTTAGGACCTTTCTTACAAAGATGGAATAGCTAATGAGAAAATGAGTGTTCTGGATCCAAGGTGATGTGCCCACACTATTTGAACACCATGGTCCTGGCTCAAAGTGTTTTGTCCTCAAAAAGGTGCATGTTTTTGTCTTTTGGTCAGGACTTTCCTGAGGAAAGACCCAATTAAATAAGTATATATGAAGACAGTCTCCCTCCCTTCATTTTGACACCTTGAATTCACATATACATGTTGAGACCTGAAAATGTACTTTAATATATTATGAAGCCATTTATTCAGGCAATTAAGATAGATCTAGTTATGCTAGTTACAGTCTAACTGTCAACACTGACAATAAAATGCCCCAATGATACCATAAAATAGTCTGTAGATTGTGCAAAAAGTATTATATTCTTCTCAGTAATACAATAATAATACAGCATCAAGCTCTGATTGCTTTCCTTGCACTTCAGTTAGAAGATAACAGAGCTCTATCTCTGGATAGAGAAAATTAATCATAGAATAACAGAATCATAGAATTTAAGGGTTGGAATGAACCTTCCAGATCATCCAGTCCCAACTCCTGCCCTGGGCAGGGACACCTCCTCACTAGATCAGGTTGTTTAATATTTTTCTGTCCGTGGTATCTGGTGATTAGTCATTCTAACATTTCCTAATGGGTTAAGTTTTACTGACACTAAGCTAAAGATCATTTACAAGAGAATGTGTTTGACAAAGGTAATTTGCCAAATGATTCTAACCTCCTTGAACATGAGAATTAAATCTGTTCCTATTAACATCAGAATGCAATAACAGTTTTGACAGTTTAGCAGCCTATTTCTGCTTTGCATTAGCCAATTTGTAAGGACATAAAGAAAAGGTGTACTTATTCCAATATGACAAATGCCAATTTTCAATACCTCTTCTTCAGTTTTGCATCCACTATGGATATCTGCATATTAAAATGTCCAACAAAAGTATGTTGAGGTGTATTTTGATGTTGACCATCAATGAATCCTCATCAGAATTTTAGTCTCCTGTGCTGATTGTGTTTAGATCATCTCTGTGCTTTAAAAAGTGCCTAGATCTTGTTTCACAAATGTTTGTGTGGCCAAAGGACATTGTAACAAGTGAAATATGAACTTACTTGAAATAATATCCTGCAATGTCAACCCTGGCTATGAGGGGCAAATTGAATTCTTCTCATAAATTGTAGTTCCTAAAGGTCTTGTAAGTTAAATTTGGTCAGTGAATTATGTCTGGACATCCACATTAACTTCAAATTATGCTGTTGCTGACACTTGGAAAGTCCTTTGACTTCAGAGCATTTTGTTGTGGAAGTGACTATAATTTAGAAAGCAATTCTGTGGATGGGGCATTAGACAGAATAAAATCTAGAAACCTCTTTAGTCTTTCAGTGAAAGCAAAGTAAGAAGAAACAGGAGAGTTGATATTAAAATATAGTATTTTTTTGTTTTATTAACTCACAGAATTAAATGAGTTTATTTTCTAAATGTACTTGGGAACAAATGCTGCCTGTGAGGACACAAACTCTTAGTCCAATAGGTTTTTCATGCTCTGTTTATTTGAAACACAGTAGAATGTTGCAAATTCAGTTTGATTGTTAATCTCTGTGGTTATACTACAGAATATTTAGGGCAAAATTTCAAATGCTTCAGTCTCTGCATATCTGTCTGCATAAATATACATGTGCATAATGGAGATATTTATATTCATTCTCTCTCTCTTTATATTGATCTCAGTTTATACTTTTGCACCAAGTTATGATTGAATTTAGGAATTCCCTTGTCCAACACATTTTAGCTGACACATATTGCTGTGTCCTTTATTACTGTGATGAAAGTAGTACTAAACTCAAGGAAATTGTATCTAAAAAAGAAATCCCAGAACATTTCACCTTTGTAAGAGACTTACTTGAGTGAAGCTCTTTTTCTTTCTCCCTCTCTCATTTTCTGGGGTGACTTTTCTCTGTTTTCAAAGGAACATTCCTTTCCTGAGTGCCTTTCAAGATGAGCTTCAAGCTGATTGCCATTTTGACTCTTTGACAAGGGCACTTAGCAACAACTGTCATTTTGTCTGATCCCAAATCCAGTTACTGTGAAAACATTTCATGTTGGGTCTTTTTTATGTAACCTTAAAGAATTATCTTATCATTTTGATGGTCTTTCCATCACCTGCCTTTTGTTGTAGTTTCAATGGCAATCACAAAGACATTACTAAACCAACCCTTCAGGCACGCCAAATGTTTGATTACTGCTGGCAAAATGAAGAATTATTTGCCCTCATGGGTAGGCTGAGTGTGGCATTTCCTTCTCCACACCTCTTCTAGGGAAAGGAAGCTGAAAAAAAAAACCAAAAAAAAATCAAGGCTGAATTTATTGACAGAAAATATCAATTCCCAACATGTGAGTGAGTGCAGAGGGATCTGTGTTAGGAGCTGCAGGGACAGGACAAGGGGTAATGGGTTCAAATTGAAGATGAGATATTTAGGTTAGATGTTAGGCAGAAGTTTTCCCTGTTCTGGTGGTGAGACCCTGTCCCAGGGTGCCCAGGGAGGCTGTGGCTGCCCCAACCCTGGCAGTGTTCACAGCCAGGTTGGATGAGCCTTGAGCAACCTGCTCTGGTGGGAGGTGTCCCTGCCCAGGGCAGGGCTTGGGGCTGGATCATCTCTAAGGTCCATTCTAACCCCTAAAATTCCCTGATTCTATGATAACAATATGAAAACTGTATTTAAAACAAAGATACATTGATAGCCTCTGCTTCCCTTGAGTTGTGTTAGAGAAAATATCTTAGCTCTCTTACCTTGTGTGCTATTTCTATAGACTTTTGTGTGCTGCTTCTATTGACTTTAGAATATCCATATTAATTTTGGAATGGAATAACACCAGTTGGAAGGGACCTAGGATCATCATCTTGTCCAACTTAAGGCTTTCATCAGCCTTAAAGCATTGTTTATTTCTTTGTTTCTGGGACCTAGGATCATCATCTTGTCCAACTTCAGGCTTTCATCAGCCTTAAGGCATTGTTTATTTCTTTGTTTCTGTCTCCTTTTAATTTGAATTATTATTCTTTTGATTCTTTTCCTGAGAGGTGTTTAAAAAATAAACTTTATAGTAGAAATTCAAGAACAATTCTCTAATAAGCCCTAAAAATATTTTACAAGTGAAAATCATGATTAGTCTTCTGTAAAGAGAATGGAAGAACATTCAATGCTTTCCTTAAGGACCCAGTTACATTATAATGCCATTTACTGCCACATAATATCAGACTGATAGTTCCTATGAACTTCAGAAAAAAACAGTGGTATATAACCCATTTGAATTTTTTAAGTATCACATAAATAGCCACACAGCATGTCATTTTCAATTGCTTTTCTTTCCTCTTTCCATCTGACTCAGTTATTCTTGGGCCAAGTGCTGATTAACATGATTTCCAGAAGTACAATGTACAAAATTATAGCACTTTGCTAAAACAGTGATCAGTGTGCTGAAGGATACAAGCTGGCAGAAAGCAGCAATAGTGGGGATGGGAAAACATTTTGCAAATGGGACATGATTTGGATTTGCTGTCATTGACTTCAGACAGTTACCTAAACAATGTGAAATTCTGCTGGAGGGGTTGAGGCTTCTGTCAGCCCTAGAAATTTTCAAACAGACATCCAAAAGAACTGAAAATAACAGAGAATTAGAACAGATAAGGAGAAGCCAAGTCTTCTTCTGTAATCATAGAATCATCAAGGTTGGAGGAGACCTCTGAGATCATTGAGTCCAACCATTAACCTGTCACTGCTGGAACCACTAAACTCTAAACCAGATCCTCCAGTCCCACCCAGTCCAGGCACTGGGATATTGCCCAGGGAGGTGGTGCAGTCACCATCCCTGGAAGTGTTTAAGACACATCTGGATGTGGCACTGTAGGGTCTGGTTTAAGGTTTAGGAGTTCTAGCAATGACAAGTTAATGGTTGGACTTGATGCTCTCAGAGGTGTCCTCCAGCCTTGATGACTCTATGATTCTATGATTTCCTAATTTTCTGTATTATTAAGTCCTCCCAAGTTTTAGGTAGCACTAAATGGACTTGGGAAATGTAGGGCAGCTGTTGATTTTCTGTAG
>NW_008659783.1:10781-15828 GCF_000695815.1 Acanthisitta chloris | reverse complement strand
AAAGAGAGACAGAGGGAAGAGGGGAGGAATAGAGAGAAGGGAGGGAAGAATAAAGGAGGGAAGATCTGAGTAGCACTCACAAAAGAAGATACTCTCACAGGTGCTTGCTGTAGTTTTTGTTCCAAAATCATAGGCAGTACAGAGAAATCAAGGTCAATTGGAGCAGGATCTTGACATGACATACTATGTGTTTTAAAGCAGAATGCAGATGACCTTAATTGTAATAAAATGAAATGAAAATCACTCCACTGGAACACCCAGGAGCCAGAATGAGAAGGCACTTAGGTCACAGTATGTGCTGTTATAAATCTGCTAGCAGGTTTCAAGGTGAATAGTAGCAGTGAGAGCAAATAAACTACAGGGAGAAGAATATCTCATTGCAGTTCACTTTTTATGCTTTTTGTACTGTTGAAATTAATGAAAAATTAAAGAACTTGAGAATTTAACTTTGATGGCAGAATTTATTATGAATTAAAACAGATTTATCCTAGTATTTACAGCGATAATAACATACCTGGCAGGAGCTTAAAGGGTATTTTATGGTGGTACATATGTAAAATTCTAGTACATACATCTTTATTTTGCTATCTTAACTTTCAGAAGAGTAAGAAGAATTTTACATCTGCAATGCCTTTAGGACAGAGGCATATTGATAGTGCTTGGGTTTTAAGTTTTAAAATGATTCAAGATTCCTAGTCTAACAAATTTCTTTTGTGGAACCCAAGAGTTTCTCATCCATCCAACTCTCTATCCCCATGCTGACAACTCTCAGGTTTCCCTCCTGGGGAAGGTGTGGGATATCCTTCTTGGTCCCTGCCATACCTGGGGAATATCTAGGATTTCTCCTATTATATATTCCTGTCAGAACTTTCCATTTCAAGTAATAAAAGCTACAGATTTGTTTTCATCTCTTCACTGAAGCAAAGCCAGCCAAAAATTAATTCTCTGTGCTACCAATGCCCTTTGTCTATGGTGTCTACTACAGCAGTGGCCATGTGTTTCATCCCTGGTTTCAGAGGAAGTAGTTCCAAAAAAAGATATAATTGAGATGTTCAGATATGGAATCCACATGTCACAGGTGTTCATGAAACATAAGAAAGACTTGTAGCTTGTATTCTTCATTTCCTGATTCAGATATTTAAAAATTAACAAAAAATGGCTATATCAAGTCTATGTCTATGAATTATGCTTCATCCATCACTATCATCAAATCATAGAGTCATAGAATTTTAGGGGTTGGAATTGGCCTGGGTTGGTCTCTGGGCTGAGCTCACACTGCAGCTCATGCTGAGCTTCTCATCCACCGTCACCCCAAGTCTCTCTCCTCATTGCTGCTCTCAATTCCTTCCCCACCCAACCTGGAGCTGTGCCTGGGGTTGCCATGACTTATCCTAAATCAGGGAATAACCAGCCAGGGGGCTAAGGAATAACAAAACCACCTTTGCTTACCTTGCAGAGAGCAATTCTTATAATTTCATCATTCATTACAAATATGAGCAAATCAAATAATTTTTTGCACCTTATGGCACATTTGAAAACAAGTTGCTCCATGATTATGCTGCATAGAGATACCTAACAGTAAATTCTAAACACTGAACATCTGAAATCATTTAGAAAAGAGAAAAATAAATATTGCAAAGCTTCCTTAGTTTGCCTCAGATGTATTTCTTATGCTACATTTAGAGAAGAAGATAGAACATGAGTTGTGTAAAATAATTTTATCCAGCATTTAAATACAATGATTATCCATCTAGGAATACAAGAAAATAGTTACATACTTGGGAAAACACCTAAAGTGTTTTATTTTTCTCCATGAAGGTATTTCTAAAAAAATCACCAAACTCTCAATTATAAATGTGCCAAGTAAACAACTGAGTCAAAATTATAAATAAGGTGAATAGCCAATTAATTCATTTTTATGTGATACGTTGAATAATGGGACCTTCTTTTTAGAAACTGAATATAGTTGCAAACTGGAGAAAATTTTTTATTACTCTTGTAGGAGTATAGAAATTCTGAATTGCAAACTTTTATCAGCTTTAGTGGCATGGAATAAACAGACAAGAGAACACAAATTCACTCTAGATTCCCCCAAAAGAGTGTGGTCAAAATGTCCCTGGAATAGTTTAAATCCAGTTGTATGGAAACTCTGTTGGTTTTGCTCGATGTGTAGATGAGTCATTTCTCCATATACTCCATACAATGTTGTGATGTTGTTCTTAATGTGAACCTCAGTTTCTAAGCTGAAACTGAAGATATTTTAGTTGGCTCTTCTGCCCTTGTGCTGCATGGCACGCCTGTAATTCCCTTGATGCTCCTTCTTGTAGAGGAGCAGCACTTTGCTTACCTCCAGACATCTGGGACCTCCCTGGTTAGTCAGGACTGCCCAAAAATGATGCAAAGTGGCTTGGTGAGCACTTCCACCAGCTGCCTCCGTACCCTGGGGTGGATCCCATCTGGCCAGAAGGACTTGTGCGTGTCGGAGTGGTGTAACAGCTCACTGACTATTTCCCCTTGGAATATGTGGGCTACATTCTGCTGCTCAACACTGTGAAGTTACATAAACTACCTTAGCACTTCATTTTTTATCCTTGGAAAAATTGTCATAAGCTTTTTATTTAAAAAAAACTCATTTACTTTTGTAAAAGAGGCAAAGATTTAAGATAACTGATATTAACATGCACTAGAATCTGAATGTTGACCTGTAGTTGGGATTTGATATATTGGGTTTGATATAAACCATTTAGACATTGACTCTGAAACATCTAAAATTTTCTGCTTCTGTGGTATCAAACAGGATCTCCAAGCCCATTTCAATAAACAAGGAAATCAGTTGAAAGGGCATATTTTATGGATCAACTGTTTTGTTGAGGGGACAGAGTTATATCTCATTGTATCTTCTAAGGAGACATAGAGATGTCTCCATTGAGATGTTCTAAGGGGACCTAGAGATGTCTAACTGAGATTTCAGGCATCATTGTAAGAAAAATGCTGCTCTTTCCTGCTTCTAGCATCTTGTCATCCTCCTTAGTTTCTGTCTTACTTTGGAATGACTAAATATTGGAGTGTCATAGGCAAACATAAATTATTTTGCTTTTGAGTGGAGAAAAATAATGATGAAGCAACTAATGGAAAGGTTCCCACCATGAAGAGGTTATGGTTTAAACTCAGACGTGACACAAAAAGAGCAGAAAGTAAACAACAAAAAACCAAAGATAGAAAATGTGACTATAACTTTTACAAAGTTTTATGCAATTATCTGTCAGCCATGTCTGCATTTCTCATCGCTGAGTGCATTAATTCCTTTAATGGAAGATTTTAGGCAAAAGGGTTTGGGAGGAGTTTGAAAGCTGAAAGAACAAGGTCTGTAAATAGAGATTCAGAAGACATCCCATGAATGTGAGACAGCTGGAAAGAGAGCATGGGGATAAAATGGCAGAGGGAAAATAAAGGAGTGCTGAACTCATGTTCTTAGCACATAGAAGAAGACAAGGGCAAAGTTATAGGTTAAAGCTGAGTAATTCGGGTCACTGAGTGTCAAGAACAAGGAATTTGAACTTGTCCTAACAGAAGGATGTAGTTATGGATGATGTAATTGTAGCATCACACAAACTGTGGTGTTTGCCACATTTTGTGCCATAAATTATATTCATAGGTTCTGAACCTGTTGTCTGAGGTCAAAGACAATCTATGGCTTAGTTTTAATAAGTGGGTGTTCATCTATATTAAAAAAAAAAATCAATACAAGATAAAACTGCTAATGTTGATTGACATTTAGAAAATTTTGGCATCTTTAGATACTTTATTGCCTATTTTCTTCCCCTTGTGAGCTCATTATGCCAATGGATATGAATCACTGTTTCCTGCCCAGTGTACAAACTGAATAGCTAAAAAGCAATACTGAACTAGCTGTTTTTCTGTGTTTTTCTCTTTTCTGCATTTTTTAGTTGGGCTCAGTTTTTCAACACCCAATTTCTCTGCTCCAGTGAAAAATTCAGACAACTTTTGCTAATAAATGAAAAATTCATATGATCTATGGAGATTTGCTAGTTAGGTTTCTGACTTCTTCAGGGTAGAGGTTCTTAAAGATCAAGATTTCTACCTCCTAGTTCAATGTGTGAGAGAATGAGTAGAGAGAACAAAATAGCAGTTTGATAGCAGCTGTGTAAGGCTCATTGGTTGTCTTAATTTACACCTCAAGTTGAGCCTAGGGAAAGGTTGGACTCAGTGATCTCAGAGGTTTCCTCCAACCTAATGATTCTATGATTCTATGAAAGCAGAAGCAAAATCAGATTTCTTTCCTCCTAATTATTGTTTCCCAATATGCACCAATGTATGTATTTCCAGCATGATTTATCTGATACAGTTTGAATTTTTCTGCCTACTTCTAGAGCATTCCTAAGACTCTCTGAAACAGTCATCTGTTTTGCACATCTGAAAGTCTGAATGCATTTTGCCACTGGTTTGCAGTACCTTGACAGCATATTGGATGCTGCTATTTTATGTCTGTGGGAGTGAGAAATGAAAATGCCAGTTTTATGACAACATGATGCATTGATTCTACTCACATGAATATCATTAATGTCATACTCTGCCTTCTTGTCTTGGCCAAATTTTGTTTTCAGCAAAAACATAATAGTGTAAGGCAGATTAGTTTTATTTGAATGTTGCATTATTTCATTCTTCCCCCACCCTCAAAATCCTAATAAAATCTGCAATGAGTGCTAAAGAATGAAAGTTACTATTCAAGGCTATGTATGAGTGTAATAGAAATTGTCTTCCATGCAGTATTGCTGTTGAAGCTGCAGGCACGAAAAACAAATCAGAGTTTTCTTGACTGTTTATTTTGTAAAGATATGTATATTTGTCAGGCCCAAAAAATCCTGCCCACCAGGATTTCTTAGGAAAATATGCAGGTCCATGTTGAACTGTATGGATGATTCTAGCTGGGAGCATAAAATTATCCAGGTCACAATCCAGTCATTTGGGAACTTGGATACTGAGAATAGGTTCTTGATCCTCAAGGAACTGCAGTGATAAGACAAGG
>NW_008659783.1:3934-10539 GCF_000695815.1 Acanthisitta chloris | reverse complement strand
TTCCAGCAGTGACAGGTTAATGGTTGGACTCGATGATCTTAGAGGTCTCCTCCAGCACTGATGATTCTATGATTCTATGTCCCAGAGAAATTATTTGTACTTGGTATTCCTCCCTAATATACAGTGGCAGCACTACAAGGTGGAAATTGCATCTTGCTGCCATCCATTGTCCAACACTACATACACAAAGCAATAGAAGAAGATGCAAATCCTCTTCTCACAACTCCATAGGAGGCAAAGAAAGTCAAAGGACCCAAGTCATATTGCAGTAAGGATTTGAAAATTTAGCATTTAATCATCTGAGAATAAACATCCTAGAGAAGTCAGTGCTAAATATTCAGACTAGGAATATTTAAATCTAATTTGTTTACATCAGAAAACATCCACATGATATTTTATTTTACATTTTGGACTGAGATTTTTCTAGTTTTCAATGAAAAGTTTGCTAATTTCATGGTTTCATCCATTATTTTCAGAATTGGAAAAATACATTTAACAGGATACAGTTTCACTTGCCATTCAGCTCTAGTTGAATATTGCAAATAAAAATAATAATGAAAAAAGCTGCCATTGGTTCAGAGTAGATATGTTTGTGATTTGTTGCATTTTTAGTGTTCTGTTCCTTAAGAAATGAAGTTTTACATAAGGAGTTTCAGAATATCTTCATAGAATGTCTATGGAGTTCCTAATTTTAGCAGTCTCTCATCTTCTAGGGCCTCATCAGCATTTTAAAACATCTAATTTTCTTCAAGCATAACAGAAATAACTAAAGCTGTGTCTAGTGGCATATTGGTCCAGAGCTTTCAATATGCACAAGAGCAATTGACCAAATATTGCCAAATCATCTGAATCCTTTGGGAAATTGCAGGCTGGTCCATCCTAGAGCAATTTTCAGTGACTGCTTCTCATTAACTTTTGATCTTTGCAGTGTTCATCCAATAGTTTGTGGATGAAGATCTTCTGGCACTTCCTAGGGCTTTGCATTGATAAGAGAGAATGGAGAATAAAGGTGGGAAGGTTTTAAGAGGTTGTAGGATATGGGATATCTTTCCTTTTTCATGAGTTGTTCTTTGGTGCAGCCAAATCTGATGGAATAAAGACATTTTCTATGCTGCTTTGCACTTTATAATAACTCCTTTTCTTTTGAAAATTGGCTTTGTAAAGCTTCATGCTAGTTGTGGTGGCTCCACAGCTGAGCACTGAAACATGAACACAGGAAAACAACTAGTCTAATCTTCACATCTTCAGTTCATATTTATTTCTGAGTTGTGAGTTAAGCATATTTATTTCCAAGTAATTTAGCCATCTATGCATACTTGAAAATATATATATTTAAGTAACACCTAATGACTTTTCCCTCACATCATAATATTTTATCTGGTCTTCTTACACATGGATGGAGAAAGCAATGAATAAAAGTAACAACCATTACTATACCCAAGTGAAATACCAAGAGTGGAAAACTTCACAGTGCTTCAGATGATAATATGAAACTGAATTTGTTCAGAAGGGAGAGATTCTTTTTCATCCAGAAAGTATTTGGTGCCTGAGGTGTAGCTGTGCAGTTATTTGTTAGAAATTTATCTTCTGCAAAGTGTTGGTGCCTTTGAATAGGCTGTTACAAGAATTGCTATGGGAATGTACATATCATGTAGAAAATCCTGCTTTAATAGCTGTCTCTTTCAGGCTACCTGTTATTTGATGTGCAGTTTTATATTTCTTGGTGTTAATCATAGAATCATAGAATTTTAGGGCTTAGAACGGACTTCAGCAGATGGGTTTGAATAGTTCAGACTGGTGGGAGAATCCTGAATTCCAGTTCCCACTCTGAAAGTTACTTCTGCCTTTTACATGAGAAAATCATCACAAAATGACATCAGGATCTTCAGAGCAGGAACAGAGCTGTTCCTTCCATCTGGGCTCCTGCTGGGCTAAAACATCTATTTATTTTTGTCCATGTGCATGTTCTGCCTAGCCCTAAAAATCTCCATGTTTTGCACAAAACTCATACCTAACCAAAAAGGAACCATGACTAGTTTGTTTCAAACACTTCCCTGAGCTCGCAGCAACGTGTTCCTCTAGAAGATAGGAGAGATTGCTTTCAATCTTGGTCAATACAAAGGGTTATTGTAATAAAGTGAGTGCACTATCTTCCAGCTCTTTGAAAATAAAGGGAACCTCTCATAGCTTGATTTTAGAGAAAGCAGTTGCTGTTCCCTATCCACGGGAGCCCCATCCTTTCTTATATACTCTGATTACTCTGATTGTGAAATATAAAGCAAGGCTGTAATGTAGATACTTCTTTCTCAGGCAAGCAGTTGCTGCAGATGTAGGTTTTCAGATTTTCTTGCTTCTGCTGAAACAGGGATAGCACAAGAACACCCAGCAGTGGAGGCAGTAAGTGGAGTCTCGCAGAGATGCTGAAAGAGCAAGGTGACTGGAGGGACAAGTGGTTTTTCCAGGGGTTTGAGAAGAAAAGACTGTGAGAGAGACAGAGAATTCAGATGGGTGTGTGTCATGACCCATTGGTAGGGGGAAAGATGTTCATTGTAAATTTTCATCAGGCTGAAAAAAGAAACCACACACATGTCAGGGACCTCTTTTGCTTTATTGTGAAGTCACCAGAACTCTGGTAACCAGCCCATTGTTTAGCCTCAAAAGGTGTTGGATAACAAGCTCTTAATTTTGTACAGTGATCTAAAAAGAGTCACAGAATCATCAGAGCTGGAAGGGACCCTTGAGGGTCACCCAGCCCAACCCCTGCCCTGCACAGACATCCCTGACAGTCACACCCTGTGCTGAGAGCATTGGCCAAACACCTCTGGAGCTCTGTCAGCCTTGGGGCTGTGACACTGCCCTGGGAGCTGTTCAGGGCCCAAACACCTCTGGGGAAAGAAGAACCAGTTGCTAATCTCCAGCCTAACCCTGCCCTGACACAACTCCAGCAGTAGGGACAGAGTTGGAGTCTCAAAGAGGAGCAAGAAGTTGGATCAAAATTGGGCTACATCACCTCTGTAGGACCCTCTTTTCTGATCACATCTTTTCTGTCCTAACAGTCTGAATGTTGGAGCCAAAACATGCTTATGTCTGGTCCTCCACAGTGTAGGAAATGTCACTTAGTTTTAAGTGCCAGGATGAGGCAAAAGCTAGAGGAAAGAAGAGAGAGCAGCCTGGCTCTGCCTACGATCCTGACCAATTTCCAGAACTTTTTTTTTTTCTGCCACTGTTAGGGGGAGTGGGATCAGGGAAGCACAATCTGTGATGTGCTGAACCTCCTCCTAGGATGCAAAAGCTGCCAAAGCTGAGTGCTGTCTGAACTTGAGACACAGACTGACTTTTCAGCCTGGAATAACTTATGTTAATAAGTTATATAACTTCTGTTATGATGTTGGCTAAGGAGGCACTTGGCTGATCTGAGAAACTGTTTGTCAACTGCCTTCCTCCACCTTTCCTGAGCCATCCCACTGTGGATAATCCTCCTGAAAAGTGCTCCTTAGTGACCTGTTCTGCCACCTGCAAAGCAGAGAATCTTGGAACCTCCAAACTGAGTAATCCTATGTGGAAAGTAAATACAATGAGGTTTTGAAAGGATGAGAAATACTAATGAATGAGGGTACATATGAATATTACAGAGAGAGGAGAGAGAAAAGGAATCATAGAATTTTGGGTTTGGAATGGACCATCCAGCCCCAAGCCCTGCCCTGGGCAGGGACACCTCCCAGCAGAGCAGGTTGCTCAAGGCTCATCCAACCTGGCTGTGAACACTGCCAGGGTTGGGGCAGCCACAGCCTCCCTGGGCAGCAGGAGCTCAACAGGAGCCTGTACAGAATCATGGAATCAACCAGGTTGGAAAAGACCTCCAGGATCATCCAGTCCAACCCTCCCGTGGTCACTAGCCCATGGCACTAAGTGCCACATCCAGTCTCAGCTTGAAAACCTCCAGGGATGGGGAATCCACCACCTCCCTGGGCAGCACATCCCAATGCCTGAGCACTCTCTCTGGAAAAAATCTCTTCCTAATCTCCAACCTAACCCTCCCCTGGCAGAGCTTGAGTCTGTGCCCTCTTGGAGGAGCTCCTCTCCTTTTTTTTATTTTGATTTTGAGGGGAAGACTTTTTTGTAGACTGATGGAACCTAATTTAAAATTCAAACTTTATATTTGGAAAGCATAACATTGCACATTTCAACTTCCTGTGGTTTCTTTCCTTCTGTTTTTTTCCCTTAGCAGTTCAGAAAAATTGCAAGACATTCTCAAAGTGAGTTAAATCTTCATCATTCCTGAGAGTGCTATGGCTGAAAACTGTTCCCTAGATCTACAGGGCACCTAATTGAGGATCACCCAATTAGCCTCCCCTGGTAGTTCCTTCACTGGAACATATGTATTTTGGACACTGAGCAGAGTGCTGAGCCTGTCCTGCCTGTCTGTGCTCCTCAGAGTGAGAGCAAACTGTGCCTTCAACAGCAGCTGTACCTTCTAACAGGCTTGCAGGATGTCATGCTATGGAATTTTTGCACACCATGTGATCCTTTCCCTCTGGGGCTCCTATCCACAGAAAGTTGGATCAATTAAGACATCAGTCTGTACCTTCTGCTGAAGTGGTACGGACAAGGTATGACAGTCTTGGGCAAAACATGCACCAAGCTATCAATCCACAAAATAGCAGGCTAATTATTCTGCCTGCTGTAATTGCTCTGAAATATGGATTCAGAATGGAAATGTGTTGAAAAGCATTGCTGCTTTTTTTTTTTTTTTTGAACAGTGGTATTCCATTTCCTGGAAAAGAGATGTATATTGGTGGGGGTTGGATTTCTTTCTCCCCTCTGTCATTTTAGGTAGAGGAAGATTTGATGTCAGAGACATTATATGGCTCTTATGTGCTGAAATCTGTGCAGCAGAGATTGAATACAGAATGTCCTAATTTCGCTTACAACAGACTCATTAAACCTCTTCCATTCTGCTTTTGACCACAGTCATTGCAATTTTGCACTTTCAAGTCGTACCCTGAGCGTTAAGAAAGGAGGTGGAGTGCTTAGTTAGTGCCCTTTATGCCAACAATGTGTCTTTTTTAGAGTGAATCTTTTTATATTCTTGGAAGAAAACAAGAAACACCTTCATTTCTTGAATATCTGTCTTCTTTACCCTCTCTGACCTTTTTGTCAGACAAAAAGTTCAGGGCTAGAACTGTGATGTGAAGCATTTTGTGTCATTCTTTCTCTTTTACCCTTGCTCTTTAGAGCATTCTGCAGAATTCTTGCTGCTGTACCCTGTGATCATTATTAGTGTTCGAGGCCAGGCAGAGCATTTTAATGCATCCAAGCTGACAGGTCAAGGTCATGTCACTGGAGATGTGATGCCTGACAGGTAACTCGTTCTGAAACTGTCAGGCAGAAAATCCTCTGGTTTAGAGCTGGAGCATGTCGCCACCTAGCTTTGCTGATCTTCCCTTTTCTCCTTCAAAATTTAGGATTTCAAATGTCCAAATTCCCAGAACATTTTACATTCAGAGCAGTGCCTTCCTATCCATCAACCACCTGCTTTTTTATCTTCTGCCAACAGCCACTCTTGAATCTTTTCACTTCTTTCGCTGATTTTGTCAAGACTGAGCTCATCTAACTCTCCCTTTAAAGAGTCTCCACCCAGGGCAGTGTTACCCAGGTGAGGTCGAAATTAATGACAAACTCCCAGTGATCTGTTAAGGTTTTCTGAACTACATCTTTAGGGAGGGAGGAGGAATGTGTACAAGTTCAACCCTGTTGTCTTTGACCACTTCCATGGAATTTCTCCACTTATCTCTGCTTCAGCCTGCTCAGCTTGGATTGATGTGGAGCACAATGCATTTTGGGATTCTAAAAAGACAAGAACATTGGACTTTCTTTTTTATTAATTGTTAAATAGTTGGATAGAACTTATAGGAACTGGTTCTGCTCTCTCCTTAATTGCCATGATATAGTGACAGTCTCTTCAGCTTCTCATTTATATCCTGTGCCAGATCAGCATTTTTGTCAAATGATCTCAGCTTAATACCCAAATAACTTCAAGATGATCCAAAATTATGAAGGTTGTATTATTCTACTGTCTCTTTTTCATTGCCAATTATTTTCTTAATAGATTATCATTACACATAGAAAAAAAAGGCACAAAATGTGATAGAAAGGCAGGATTGTATTCTAAAATTGAATACCAAACTCAAACTTTGCCTTATTTGTGAAGGCTAAAATTTAAGGAATTAATTTTATTGCCATTCAGTTTTTCCAGCAACTCTGTTGGGAATAGCATGATACCATTTATATTATATTACGTTTTATTGTTCTCTAAATTAATGGTGAATATTTTCTTGGCCACCACAGTAATTAAACCAAGATCAGTCCCACAAACTACACTAGGCAGATTTAAAACAATGGTGGCTTAATCCCATATAGCATTTCTATATTTGGGGATTCTGGAGGATTTGCCTCCTTTCCTCTTGTCTGTTTTAATTGTTACATAACTTTTGTGGTTTGCCCTACAGACTTCAAGGTCAGCTGGAGAGCAGGCAAAGCTTTGCTTTGCTTCTTCATTTTCCCAAGCTTATGTAAACAGACCTTCAGAAAATCCACCCCTTTTC
>NW_008659783.1:0-3869 GCF_000695815.1 Acanthisitta chloris | reverse complement strand
ATATTTCAAGGATGACTAATAAGTAGATGCCCTTGAGAAAAATGGGAGAGTTAGTATAGCAAGAGCTTCCAGGAACCACATCAGTGCTTTACTGAGGGAAATTTCTCAGCCTTTCTCCCCAGCCTGTAGAGAGATACAGACTCTTCAGTCTTTACTCTCAAGGATTCCTCAGCTGAAATCTGTGCCTTGGCAAAATGAGTAAGAATTGTGTTATAGCTGCAAATTTAGATGAGGAATTTAGAATTACTTCAAATAACATTCTATGTAGAAAGACTTGGTAATATATAATAAGTAATGTATACATTATAAAAAATATAATAGTTAATATATTTTGTAAAGGGAATTGTCTAGTTTTTATTTCTGTCCTCTGTGATTTAGCATAAATTGAGTGTTTAGTTCTTTCTGACAGTCCCTAAGAAACAACATTTCAGCCCCAGTTCACCTCATAGTAACAAAAGTTGAGTTTTCCATAGCTCAGAAGTGGAAACTCTGATGTTTGTGTTTGCAGCCAAGTAGCATTGAATGAAACACTGACATTGAACACTTGATATAAAAAAAAATGTTTATCAGGTTACACAGCTGTGCAAAACAAAAACAACCTGCAAAGAAAATATAAACATATTAATCCTAGGATTTCTTTAGGTTAATGAAGCTAGAAAAATGCAATAAACATTATTTTTACCAGCTGGTAGCCCAGATTCTTCAGGTGTGAAGCACAACAAAAGAACTAGTCTTATATATTCATTTCTAGATCCAAGGACACAAAAACATACAGCACAAACAGGTTACATGGATAGTTCAATTCCAGCCCATCTAAGGACCACAACAAACCAAGTTGTCCAGAGATTGCAGCTCACAGGATTTATCAGTTACTGAAGACTTGGACAGGATTTACTCTTCAGGAATGATACATTCCAAGAACCTTTCCAACACTTGCACTTCCTTCTGCTTCAGGATTTGTTTCAAATCCTGCACATTCCAAAACAGTCATAGACTATCTGTGTTTTGAATCATAGAATCAACCTGGTTGGAAAAGGTTAATCTTATTTATAAATATATATATATACCCTTATAGATACAGAATTCTTGAATTTCTGATTCAGATACCGTTTTGTATATCAAGACCAAAATGCATTTTTTTCAAAAATGATTTTAACAGACTTTTAAGTAAAGTGCTAAATATTTAAATTGTTTATGTGTAGTATTATAGAATCATCCAGGTAGGAAAAGACTTCCGAGATCATTGAGCCCAACCCTCCCGTGGTCACTAGCCCATGGCACTAAGTGCCACATCCAGTCTCAGCTTGAAAACCTCCAGCGATGGGGAATCCACCACCTCCCTGGGCAGCACATTCCAATGCCAAAGTCTGTCTTTTATCTTCAGAGATACCTGAGCACACTGCTGGCTCATGTTCAGCTCCCTGTCTCTCCAAACTCCCAGGTCCCTTGGTTTGGTGAGAACCTGTCACAGCTAAACAGAATAACTCTGTAAACTTTGAATCGAGTTCAAAGTTGCAAAATAATTTCAATTTCTTCTTATCAGTAAGATAAAATCCACTTTCTTGTTTCATTCCATCAAACTACCACACTATTGTGCTGAGTCTCATTATTTGATTATGTAAATCACAAATCTACATATGCATTTGGAAAACCTGTGTTTTGTGCCAAAGGGAAATTGTTTCCTTTTATGAGCAATCATATTTTGTTCCCCTCACTTATAAGCTTAAGTAAGGACAATTAATTAATTCAGCATGTGGCTGATTTGAATTGATGACTGGAATTCTGAGGACAACAGAAGACAAGAGGCACCCTCATCTAAACATGGTGTTAATTAAGGTATGTCTGACAGAGGTCACAGGAAGAAATTTGTATGTGTGAGAAAAGCATTTTGCAATGTGGAGAAAAAATTAGACCTTACTCCTCTATGATGTAGTTCTTGGTAGGGTCATAGACAGTTAAACTGATTTAGAGTAGTTACTCTACATGTTGTAACTATCTATGGGATGCATAATGCATATAAGTTACTCTACATGTTGTAACTATCTATTGGATGCATAATGCATATAAAATCATGGAATCAGAGAATTTAGGGCTTGGAATGGACCTTACAGATCATTTAGTCCCAACCCCTGCCCTGGGCAGGGACACCTCCCACCAGAGCAGGTTGCTCAAGGCTCATCCAACCTGGCCTTGAACAACAAGGATGGCACTACAGGATTGAACTAGGCTAAGCAAAAGCCAAAGCCTAATGCACAGAAATCCTCATTCATCTGGAGACCTGTGGTGAATGCTCTGTAAGGGCCAGCAAAGAAATTGTTGGATGCTTTACTCTCTACTAAGGCTGAGGAAAAGTACAATAACAATTCAGTGTTAAGGTGTTATTGGCTTTCATCAGCCACAGTTCAACAAGTCCTTTTGTCGTAGTTCTTCTTAGATTAAAGACGAATTTATTAATGAAACTCTTTCATAGAATCATTGTCCATGTTGGTCTTTTTTTTTCCAGATTATTTGCTACTAAAAATCCAGAACCAGAGCTCTATGCATCTCAAAATATTGCCTCAATCTTAGTTACCTCTGGGTTTTGTTGCCATTGTTAGATAAATCGTATACTTGGATCATTTCTTGAATGAGATTTTTATCCATAACAGGAAATTAAGCTTGAGTTACCAGTGGCTTGCAGAAAAAGAAAGTGACTTGCTTTTGTCTCATAACTTGGTTTTCTTTCATTATTTTAATAGAGATAAATATATTTTATTGTTTTCCGCATGGTTTTATCGTCAGGTCTTTGGGTGGTTTCTTTCTGCTTATCTTAGCAAAGCAATTTAAACCTCCATGGCATGTTCAAATGAATTTTAGTGGGAGCAATCTATATGCTTTGGTTGGGTTATTCTTGTTATAAATAATGCATACAAGTGGTTTTTGACTACTATTACTTGCTGGACTATAAACAAAGGTCCAGAT
The DNA here is from genome assembly GCF_000695815.1 of Acanthisitta chloris. Classification (NCBI taxonomy): domain Eukaryota; kingdom Metazoa; phylum Chordata; class Aves; order Passeriformes; family Acanthisittidae; genus Acanthisitta; species Acanthisitta chloris. The sequence continues at coordinate 908 of NW_008659783.1, read as the reverse complement.
AGTTATTAAATATGCATAATTTTGCAAAATACATCCATGCACCTGTTGGTATTAATTCTTGTTGATTTTCAGGTGTCCATATCTGCCCTTAAGTTTTGGACTCACCCATCTGTAAAAGGAATTGTGCATCAACTTCTGAACATGCCTAAAACTTCCTGAACAGTCTTTCCATTTCAATATCAAATTACACTTTTTTTTTTTTTTAGAGTACTTCCTAAAACTAAATAAGAAATTTCTCTTGTAATTAACCTGACCTTGGAATATTTACTGTGCATTGTTCTTTAATGTCAGATGATGAGAGAACTCATGTGTCTTTAACAAAAGCAAATTGTTTACTCATTCAAGGATTCTGTTCAGAGCTCTGTATTTGAACGAGTTCCAATTCACAGTTCTATGGAGCTGCATGGCAATCGATTGCCTTTTATGTTAGATGAATGGTCATGTTCAACACACTCCCCCCTTCTCCCCCAGCCTCTTTTTTTTCCCCCTGGCCCACCGCCTTAGATGCCATCACCCAAAGCTCTTAGTCCCAAATGAGATTCTGTTCCGTGGCTATCAGCCACTTCCAGATTTTCGCTGCATATAAATGACTGTATTAAGAACTGGAGATGTGATGTGGAGTTATAAATGTGAGCAGGGAGAGAGAAAAAGAAGTCTAAATGTGTAGAGGAAAATTTTCAAATGGGACCCATGAGAGGATGATTAGCAGAACATCTTTTTGTTTACAACTATAGGAATGTTGCTAATTGGAAAAGAGATTTTTTTTTCATGTGACATGTTTAGTACCCAGCTCAGGGAGGTGTCCTCTCTTTAGAAATGAATTCCTTTCCTGTTATCAGTAATGTCCCTTTATATCAGCCTGTTTAACTGCACTTGGACAGATCATAGGATCATAGAATCAGCCTGGT
>NW_008659782.1:3108-14690 GCF_000695815.1 Acanthisitta chloris | reverse complement strand
TATATATGTAGTTATAGTTATTTTGGGCACTAAATCCTTGACAATGACTGAGGGGAGTTGGGGGGGAGCATAAAATCTAACAGTAGGACTCAGTGTTTTCAAAAAGTGCTGCCTAATGTTACATGCCTAATTCTTCAGGATTCATATATGAATCCTGATCTTTTTCTCAGAGATGAAGACAGTGTGTCCATTAATACCTGAGAACTAAGCTCCTCTGAAAATCCTCTGCTGGTTTATAGGGATGCTAAAGTAAACATTTATGCTTTTAATGTTAGGCCTATGTGCCAATGTGAAGCACTTCATTTACAAACATCAGCACCACAACAGGCTTTAACTACCTATCAGCATCAGCTCAAGTAGACAGGATTGAATGCCTGTTCTTAGCAACAATCCATTTGCTTCCCAAATGACAAATTAAGACTTTTTGGATACTGGCAGAAAAAGTTTACTACCTCATTCTGCCTATAATCCTTTTGCAGAGGTGCTTGCATGAAATGAAATTTTTTAATGTAAATTTCAAAGCAGACAATAAATATGTTTACTCAGTGGCAAGCCCAGTCTTTAATCCTCCAGTATAATCTTTGATCCAAGAAGGAATTTTCAAACCTTTAATCCTTACTTTTGGAAATTTTTTTACTGAGACTAACTCTGATTTAATTTCATTCAGCACCATGAGAATAATCAATGATAAATCAGGCTCTTTATTCAGAACTTTTTTATTTTCTTGACACTTTCTCATTTTTTGTTCTTTGATTCCTTTCTCCTATTCCAACAGTTTAGGTAGATAATAGCTACTACAGCAACATTTGCATGGAAGTTTGCTGCATTCATTTGGAGACCTGTGTGATGAAGAGCTGGCAATTCTATCACCACCACCACCATCCCCAAGCTATTCACTGAGGAGATTAATGTGTTTTTAGTGTTCAATGTGTTGAAAATATTGCTACATCATCATACAATCTACAAAACCAACTAAGATGACAAGCTTTTGCATAAGATACTTTACATTCAGCTCAGCATCTTCTTATAGGATTCTTAATCCATTTAAAGGACTACTGATCAACAAAATGTCTTGAAACATGGATACCATATTAATGAGCTTGTTATTAAAACTCATCTGAATGCTTCATGGAAGCTTTGAATAAAAGGGGTTTTTCTATCTAGGAAAGGAAGGAGAAATTAAAACCACTTTATGTGCAATAGATGCATTTGTCAGCTTGCAGATGAAATATTTTTCTTGTAATGATGTGCCTTGGTAGCTGTAAATAGCAGGAATTTTCATGGAAGATGTTAGCCACCTGTTGTGGTTTAACCCCAGCAGCCACCAAACCCCACACAGCCACTCCCTCAGTCCCCCACCAGCAGAATGGGGGATAGAATTGGAAGGGTAAAAGCTAGAAAAAAATCATAGGTTAAGATAAAGACAGGGAAAGAAAAAGCCATGCATACAAGCAAAACAAAACAAGGAATAAATTCATTGCTTCCCACGGGCAGGAGATGTTCAGCATCTCCAGGAGAGCAGGGACCAGCACATGGAATGGTTACTTGGGAAGACAAACACCATCACTCCAGATGTTCTCCCTTTCCTCCTTCTTCCTCCCACTTTATATACTGAGCATGATGTGCTATGGTATGGAATATCCCTTTGGTCAGTTTGGGTCACCTGTCCCAGCTGTGTCTCCTCCCAATCTCCCATTCACCCCCAATTCCTTGCCAGTGTGGCAGTATGGGAAGCAGCAAAGGCCTTGGCTCTGTGTGAGCTCTGCTCAGCAACAACAAAAACATCTCTGCATTATCAACTCTGTGTTCTGCACAAATCTTAAACACAGCCCCATACTAGCCACTGTGGAGAAAGCTAACTCTACTCCAGCCCAAACCAGCACACCATCTAAAATATTTCATTGTTTCATTGATCTCACTTATGCTATTGGGATAAAAAACCTTCTGTGCCCTGAAAGTCAGTGTATGGATAGCAATCTAATGACTTCTCTAGAGCCACTAAACATTTTGCAAAGAGGTAGTCAGATTGCTCCTTTTGGAAATAAGGAGTTCCAAAAGGAGTGTTATAATCATGGAGATGTAAAAAGATCAGTTTTTCTGTAATTCTTCCTGACTAGCCAAATATGTGCTGCTGATGCTAAGAGTAGGGTTTTTACCTACATGACATACATTTAACAAGTAGAAATTTTCTTCACATCCACATGAAATAGGTTTACAACTGGGGAGCAAAGTTATTTATTATATGTACTTTTTAGTGTTTTCACATCTCTCATTTTCATAAACTGCCACCTTATTTTCTATAAAAGACCAATCAAGAGGCAGTTACAATTTAATTTACTACAAATAACCCAAGCAAGCCAAAATTGAAAAGCATAAACACCCCCACCCCCCAAAACCACAGGGATAAAACTTCCTTTTAACCTCAAATTTCATTTCATATAAGGCTTTTTACTCAGCAAGTATCATAGACTTACAGGAATATTTGTTTACTTTCATGGAATAGCTATAGGTGTTATTTTCCATCACTTTTGCATTAATTTTTTCCTTATGTAGAATATTTTTCATTTGGGGTATATTCTTTAATTTGGAGCGGAGAAACAAGCCTGAATTATTATTTATTTTTTTTTAAAGAAGTTAGAACATTTGATTTGGCCTTCTAACCATAAAAATTGTTTCAGCACCCAGAGGAAAAAGTCATGTGAAAAGATTAGTCTGAATGGAGAATTTTCTGACAAAACAGTGGTGATTAGAAGCTTAGGTATGTAACAAAACTTCAAATAAGTACCCATTTAAGATGAAACACATTTTTGAGTGCTAGCATTAACTATCCTCTTTCTTCACAGAGGAAATAAGTGCAGTTATAAAACCTTTTTTATGTTACCAGAAGCAGCACAGCATTGATTTTCAGACCCACTGTTAGTTTGTGGACTCAACAATGAGAAAAATCATCATTTAGCTTGTAAACAGAGTACTAGTTGATCAAGGAATTATTGCAAGTAATATATACAGAATACCACAATTTCATACTGGAAGATGCACATTTAATGTTAGACCTATTTCTTCCAATTCTGCTGATATATCTGCCATTTAATTCTTAGTCTCTTTGCCAAGATTTGAATTTTTGTGGTTCCCTACAGAAAGTCTTTGCATTATAAATGTTTCCCTGGCTGTCATAATAATTTCCTAACCTCTTAAATCTCTTTCTTACGGCTGGATAGCAAGAAATTAAAATCAAATCTAGGCTTAGGAACTTAGCAGACAACTTTTATATGTACTGTACTTAAATCCAGTTGTGTAAAGAAACAAGAGGAAAAGTTTCTACTGGTTTTGGATGATCCCACAAAATTTGAGGTCAGAGTAGTCCCCTCTTCCTTTGCAATGCCCTGTTTCACACTGTGTGCACACACATTCTAGGAATGGTTTCTCTATTTGTGACACTTCTAAAAGTGTAATAAGTTGTATTACATAGCTGCACTGCAGCTAACCTGTATGAGCAGTAGAACAGTATAAATCTCTGTTCTTCCTTTGTGCTTCATATCCCTAATCCTCTCAGTGCCACTGGAATAGTTTCAGGATTCATATTTTAAAAATTGCCAGTTAGGTGACTTCATAAAGCAATGCCCACTGTAATTTAGAATCTTGCATTGCACACTGTGTTTCTGGTTAAAGGAAACTACACAACCAGATAACCTGTTCATTGCTGCTCACCTGAAAATATATTTCTCAACTTTTCACAGCCAAAACTCCATTTCATCTTCTCCCCTGCAGCCAACACATTTCCAGCAGTGTCATCAGTGCACATGGCCCTGCCACAGTATGTAATTATCTGTAGAGGGTAGAAAGATCCAGCTGTGAAAGGTATTCTGCTACAGGTAACATATGGCTCTGCAGGGAGTCCCATCTGCCACAGCTTCAGCAACTTCAGGCTGGCACATGAAAGGCTTCCAAGTGGCTCAGCAGCTTTGAGGCAGCATTTCCCCCTTCTTTGTCCCCTCAGCCTGTTTTCTATTTTCATATAGCTTTTATTCAGATTACTCTGTTTTCTCTGTCATGATCTGTTCAAGAGTAAAGAGAGCTCTTAGAAAACGGTGCCTATATTTATTCTGGATGAAGATAAAATGGCTTAAAACTCTGATTTAAAAATCTGCTGATAGTTTTTCGATTACATTTCATACCTTTTATTTTTGACAGAAACAAATGCAGGTGCCTACTCCTAAGGAAATGCAATGACCTTTTCATCTGTGATATAATAGGGCAAACAGCCTTGTCAATGGAAGATAGCTTGCAACTTTTGCCTGGATTCCTGTGTGGGGATGATGACTAGAAGAGGTGACTAAGTTTACTTTAACCTCCTAGTTACTATAAAAAATGGAAGTTTCTGGCTGGAAACATGCATTTTTCAGTGCAGCCAATTTTCTCTTGCTCAGATCTTGCTCAAACTAAAGAGTCAGGCCATGGCACTGGCACATCAGTAGTACTACTGAAGGACAGCTTGTTCTCCTTTTCCCTTCCAAAACATTATTCATGTCTTCTTTCAAGGCTCTTTGCTGTTGATTTCCACACATATGTGTTATTTATTGGCCTTTCTCATCAGTAGCCAATCTCATAAATGACATAATGAATAATTATCAAGAAAAACCTCTTCATCCTCTCTATCCTTTTTCAGTGCTGTAGCAGAATTTGCTTGTTTGAGGAGCTAAGCTGCACACTTTGTTATCTTCAGCTTCTATCAGTGAAGAAGCTAAACTGGACTATATTGACCATCTGAAACTCAGACCAGCATTCAAAGCCAGAGCCATTGTCAGAGCCAGAGACCCACAAGGCTAAGGCAAGAGATTCAGAGAGCATTTCTGGTTCTAAGGATTTCTCAAAGCTTTCAGCTGTGTCTTCTGTCTCTATTTTTTCCTTATTTTTGTTGTATTTTCTGTTTGATTGTTGACATTTAATTGTTTACACATTCACAAATTAATGCCTTCTTGTTTCCCATCACTCTGGCTGAGTTACAGCTTGATTTCCTGTGAAAATATTGTTTCAGGGGAGAGAATAATTCCACATGTTAAAAGTAATTTTAACCCTTTTTACAAGGCTGTGGTAATCCCAGGCACACCTACAGATTGGGTGGGGAAGTAATGGAACCTGCAATGATAGGACAAAGGGTAATGAGTTCAGACTGAAGGAGGGAAAGTCTAGGTTGGATGTGAGAAATTTTTTTTTTACTCTGAGGGTGGTGAAACACTGTCCCAGGTTGCCCAGGGAGGCTGTGGCTGCCCCAACCCTGGCAGTGTTCAAGGCCAGGTTGGATGAGCCTTGAGCAACCTGATCTAGTGAGGAGGTGTCCCTGCCCATGGCAGGAGGTTGGTGCTAGATGATCTGTAAGGTCCATTCCAACCCTTAAATTCTATGATGATTCTATGATTATAATTTTCGTCTACAATATTTTACTATTTGGAGTTGAATTGACTTATGATGAGACCGAAATTGGCCCAGTGTCTTTCAAGGTACATAAACTATGTTTAGTAACTTTCAAAATTCTGTGTGCACTGATGAAACCTCACAATGTGCAAGTGAAATAGAATGAGCTTAATTAATGCAGCTTTATTTTTAATATGGAACATTTTAAATGCTTTTTATTGAAGGGAGCAATGACACTAAAACTACAAGACAATGATATTATGTGACTTCTGCATATACTTGCTTTGCCATTTAATATCCTATTTATAAACAGTATAAGTTGATTTTTAAACATCATCAAATTACTGGTTTTGTAAAACAACTACTTCCATCCCTGCTGGACTGATATATATGTTTGCAAAGTTAAATCAGACACTATGGCTAGGATGAATACTTTCAAGCTCTTTAAAGTTTGCCACTGTCTCTAGCAAGAAAAAAAATACAAATGTTTAAAATTGTAGTTTAAAGCAGGAAATATAAACTTGAACCTGTAAATGCAAGCTGCTAGCACTGCATATTTGTAGTCTAATAAACCTAAACACATGTCTCTATTCCAAACTCTTTTTTGCTTGTACAGAAATATATGACTTTATTAAGTGGATAAATTGTGTTGTAGTAAACACACTAGACTCCATTTTCTTCTGGTACTATGTACACTTCCGAGAATTTTTCACCTTTTATTGGGATTGAGTAATTCTCTTGGAAAGCTTAGCACACCTAGTTAAAAACAAAGAGGTAAAATGCTTCTGAAACAGACTTCCTTTCTTTCCACTTTATTTGGTGACCCAAGCCAATAAAGTACCTCTCCAAACCCATTTGCACTAAGCTACTCCTCATCTATTAAATTTAAAGCACACCCAGTTCATAATGTTTTCCTATGCAGATCTCAGACTAATAGAATTTAGCTGAGATCTCTGTTGGATTTAAGTCACTCCTCAGTATGGAAAGACAACTGCAGGTGTCTCTCCCCCTGGAGAGAGAGAGCAGAAGGCAGAACAGAAGTGCATTCACTCACATGTGCAAATCAGCATGGAGTCAGCAGGTCTGGGGATGTGCAGATCCATCGACTTGAGAACATTCTTGTGAGTCCTAACAAGACTAAAAGACTCAGAAAAAAAAGAACTAGAAAGTCCATGGATATGCATTTCTCTGTCACACTTGGCATTGTGCATGCCAGGGAAGAATCTAAGATTTTGAGAGAAGTATGTTTATACAGATGGTGCAGATATGGTCAATAAATCTCTTTGTCCTACACAACTCTATAAGGAATTTTGGTTTCTGCAGCCCCAGGATACAGGGATGTATATGCAAGCTTAACCATCAATATGCAAGAAATGCAGCTCAATGCCATAAGCTTTACTACAGCCCTTAGCTACACCACCAGCTGCTGCCACAGTAATCCTTCCTACACAGCTACTTTTTTCCCATGGCTATGGATATTATTGGACTATTGTTCATATCAGTGTCTAATCCAGGCAGTTTTTCAGCTCACACACTGATGCTGAGAGAACTGCCCTGCAAAGCACAACACATAGCACACTCAGAGAAACTTAGGCATCTTTTTAGTGCTCATCTATGCAGTATCTCTGAACTTTTAAGACTCAGCTATGTATATAATTGAAAGCAATATTCACCAGTCATGTATTCTGTGTTCCTACCATGCTGCAACAAATCTATATGCAGGATTATTTTCTGTGAGCCGAATCTCTTGCTCCTTCGCCTGCTTAGCTCTTCAGGGCTCACATATTATTGCAGATGAATTATTTCTTGTTCTCTGTTGACCAGTCCCCTGTTGTGATAAGTACATTACCTGTCTCCTTACTGTCACCTTCCAACTTGACCTCTCCTTCCCCTTTGCTTTTCATCTCCACAGCCTTTAGCTTTTTCAGCTTCAGCCTGTATAGTAATCTTTGCTGGATTTAAAAGGGCCAAACAGCAAATAGATCCCAAAGTTACTCAAAATGTTGTGTAGAAAATGAAGCTCTATCAAATCACAATCAAAAATTATGCTTTGTGTGAATTTCATAAGGTTTTGGCTGAGGCAGAGTTAATTTTTTTCAGAATGGCTAGTACGGGGCTACATTTGGAGTTGTGCTGGAAACAGTGTTGATAATATAGAGATCTTTCTGTTATTGCTGAGTGGTGTTTGCACAGCATCAAGGCCTTTTCTGCATATTGTTTCACCCCACCAGCACAGAGGCTGGGGGTGCACAAGAAGCAGGGGAGAAACACAGCTAGGACAGCCAACCCCAACTGACCAAACAGACATTACAGACCATATGGCATCATGCTCAGCATGTAAAGCTGGGGGAGGAAGAATGAAGGAGGGAAACATTTGGAGTGATGGCTTTTGTCTTCCCAAGTAGCTGTTACTTGTGACACACCCCACCAGCACAGAGGCTGGGGGTGCACAAGAAGCAGGGGAGAAACACAGCTAGGACAGCCAACCCCAACTGACCAAACAGACATTACAGACCATATGGCATCATGCTCAGCATGTAAAGCTGGGGGAGGAAGAATGAAGGAGGGAAACATTTGGAGTGATGGCTTTTGTCTTCCCAAGTAGCTGTTACTTGTGACACAGTCCTGCTTTCCTGGAGATGGCTGAGCCCCAAGAGAATTTTCAGCTTCAGCCTGTATAGTAATCTTTGCTGGATTTAAAAGGGCCAAACAGCAAATAGATCCCAAAGTTACTCAAAATGTTGTGTAGAAAATGAAGCTCTATCAAATCACAATCAAAAATTATGCTTTGTGTGAATTTCATAAGGTTTTGGCTGAGGCAGAGTTAATTTTTTTCAGAATGGCTAGTACGGGGCTACATTTGGAGTTGTGCTGGAAACAGTGTTGATAATATAGAGATCTTTCTGTTATTGCTGAGTGGTGTTTGCACAGCATCAAGGCCTTTTCTGCATATTGTTTCACCCCACCAGCACAGAGGCTGGGGGTGCACAAGAAGTTGGGAAGAAACACAGCTAGGACAGCCAACCCCAACTGACCAAACAGACATTACAGACCATATGGCATCATGCTCAGCATGTAAAGCTGGGGGAGGAAGAATGAAGGAGGGAAACATTTGGAGTGATGGCTTTTGTCTTCCCAAGTAGCTGTTACTTGTGACACAGTCCTGCTTTCCTGGAGATGGCTGAGCACCTGCCCAAGAGAAGCAATGAATAATTTCTTTGGTTTGCTTCATTCACATGTGCAGCTCTCACTTTCCCTATTAAACTGTCTTTATCTCACACCATGAGGGTTTTTTTTACTTTAACTCTTCCTATTCTCTCCCCAGTCCTCCTGGTGAAGGAGTGGTAGAGCTGCTGTGTGACAGAGAGAAAGCTGGGAAAGGCAAGAGGATGAAGAGATGCAGCCAACTAATTAAGCAGTTGTTTTCTTGAACAACTGTAGAACAGATTGTCTTTGGGCACAACCAGATGAAAATAATTTATAAAAAGGTCTGAAAAAAAAAGAATCTATAAATGAAGCAAAATATCATGGAGCATGACGAGGTAGTAAATAAAAATGAAATATTAAAACTTGGCAAAAATTATTGATAGATTTTAATGAATTCTATAGCATAACCAGAAATAAATCCTATTTCTTTTTAAAATTAGAAATACATGCTCATGGTAAAGAATTTAATCAAGATGAGACTGGATGTGGCACTTAGTGCCATGGTCTAGTAACCACAGTAGGGTTGGACTCAATGATCTTTGAGGTCTTTTCCAACCCAGTTGAATCTATGATTCTATGATGTATCAGTTTCACTCCTGGTTGTTATTTCTCACTTCCCTCTGCCCTTGTTTCAATAATTTTATATCCATTAGCTAATGTTGAACAATTTGATATAGCAATAATGTTCCCCCAAAAAAAGCTAGTCATATGCATCTCCTGAAATAGATCTATAGGTACTTTCATTTCCTCGTGTAAAAGCTTCTGATGAGACAAATAAAATGTTACAGTGCAAATTTATGCAGTTTAAAGTACTGGAGAATACACAGAGGACAGAGAGATGGATCTTGTAAATACTCTAACTATGGAGGAAGCTTCAGCAGGGTCTGCCAAAAAACTGCAAAACACACTTGAATAAAATCAGGATTGATTAGAAAACTCCACATTGAGGCAAGATTGTCAAAAAGAGCAGAAAGATGTGAAGAGTACACTTGCCTCAGTAGAAATAAGGTGAAATGATATCAGGATTCTTAACAATCAACCATGAGAGGATAAAAATTTCCAAAAGCTGAAGATATAAACCCAAAGAAATAAAAAGAAAGATTCTGGCATTATGAATGTGATGGCATTAAAAAGGAATTTTGGTGAGTATTAATGCAGCTGCAGGCAGCACAAAACAAGAAGCTGCTTGGAAGATGACTAAAGATTGGAGTTATGAACTTCAGTTTGAAGATGCTATGCAAAAAAATAACTATAAGTGGACTATAAAATCCCTAAAGGTGAGAGATATTCCCAAGGAACACAGAGAGAAATATTAGGACTGTAGCATCACATCCAGGGCTCATAAATCTTGGATGGAGCTGGTGACCAACTAAACATGTCCTGTTTTTTGTGATCTAAGAGATGTCAATAGGTGTCATCTGCACTATCATTACAGAGTCTGTGATTGACATCTGAATTACATCAAATTCCAGAAAAACAGTGCTAAGGGTTTCGTAAATATTTTTGACCATTTTTAATTCATAAAAGCTAAAAGGTAAGTTTTTAATTGAGACCCTTGTTTTTCTAATTAGCAGGTTTTACAGGCAAAGAGCCACTATTTAGTGTAGAAAATGGCATCTCCTTGACTTGGTAGGGCTGAAGAGGAACTTCAAATGCATGTGAGCAGAGCATAGTCAGCCTAAAACAACACACAGAGAGAAAGACAGCAAGGAAACGGAGAGCATAGTCAGCCTAAAACAACACAGAGAGAAAGACAGCAAGGAATCAAGACCAGTCTTTGATTTAGAAATGCTTCTCGGCAATGAATTCATTTCATGAAGAGAAGGCAATCTCTTCTGGAGAAACAAATAAGCAAAAAGCAAAACAGAATAAAGAGCCAGAATGTAAACTAAACACTTGTCTGGCTCAGAGCCTCCAGTTTGATGTCTTGGGTTATAAATAATCAAGTGCACTTGTATTATCCATGTTGTAGAGCAATAGTATTCATGAATACTTAAAAATCCTCTGACAACTGGTAATGTTTCATCAACCATAAAGTACAAAAGGCAAATTAGTGTTGTTTTTTCATCACCCTTTGTGTGCAAAAAGATCAAAGAATAGATTTCCATATTGGCAAAGACCTTGTCAGTCTTTCTCTCTGTTTATGCATAAAGATGTGTTTCTGCAATATGGCAATGAAGGTTGGCAGATGTTAAAATGAGAGTCACCCTACATAAATTGAGCAACTTCAGGATATGAAGTCTCTTATGAGTACTTTATAAAAACATTTATTCTTCTTTCATATTTGTTTAATTATTTTACACTGAGAACTGGACAAGTCAATTTTTCTGTGAATCTTGCTTCTGGCATATTTGCATTTTCCTTTCTAACTGAAGAACAGGAAATCACTATCTCTGTCACACAACATAACTTTCCAGAATTTTTATGTTTAACATAATTACATGACTAATTTAAGGACAATAACCAGTGAAGTAAAGTTGCAACAATATTCAAATGTTATGTTATATTATATGCTCTATATACTATTATATTTTATACTAAAAATTAAAATGTGCATTTCTCAACAGTACAGATCTCCTTATTGGGACAAAGATCTATCTGAAACATTTCAGAGAAGCCCTTTGCCACTGAAACTGTAGAACAATGTCAGCAAAGTCTGAGAATTTTCCTTTTCCCTTTAAATGTTCATCGTTTGGATAAAATCATATCTTAAAGCTACAATTCTGCACGTAATTGTACTGCATCTCAAAACTGCTACACAAAATCATTTCTATCCTAAACAAATTATGTGCACACATTTCTTTAAATCTGATTTGCAGAATTCTGCTTTAGTGAACATTCTGAAAATGAGAAGGAAATTAAAAATTGGACCAACTCTGTATTTTCCACTGGTTTCTAATCATTTCCTCTCCTACAAACCTACACACTTCAGCTCTTATCTCAAAATATGTACATACCAGTGC
>NW_008659782.1:2007-3050 GCF_000695815.1 Acanthisitta chloris | reverse complement strand
GAGCATCACTTTACTATTGTAACAATCCAGAGGTGAATATAGCACAGAAGTGAAGTGAAGTGCCCCACTTGGCATCTGTGGCTCTGGCTAACAGCAAATTCCTGGACAGTCATGTGCTGGTTTGCACTGAAGTGGAGTTAACTTTCTTCACAGTGCCTAGGATGGGGGTATGTTTAGGATTTGTGCAGGGCACAGGGTTAATAATGCAGAGATGTAGAGATGTTTTTGCTGTTGCTGAGCAGAGCTCACACAGAGCCAAGGCCTTTGCTGCTGCCCACACTGCCACACTGGCAAGGAATTGGGGGTGAATGGGAGATTGGGAGGAGACACAGCTGGGACAGGTGACCCAAACTGACCAAAGGGATATTCCATACCATAGCACATCATGCTCAGGATATAAAGTGAGAAGAAGGAGGAGGAATGTGAAGACATCTGAAGTGACAGAGTTTGTCTTCCCAAGGAACTGTTAGGTGTGATGGTCCCTGCTCTCCTGGAGATGCTGAACACCTCCTGCCCATGAGGAGCAGTGAATTAATTCCTTGTTTTGCTTTGCTTGTGTGTGCAAATTTTGCTTTCTCTATTAAACTGCCTTTATCTCAACCCATGAGTTTTTCTAGCTTTTACCCTTCTGATTCTCTCCCCCATCCCACTGGTGGGGGAGCATGTGAGTAGCTGCATGGGGCTTGGTTGCTGTTGTTGTTAAACCATGACAATAATTTATATGGGATACTTATGGACTGGATGTGACTAGCCTGGAGCACCATGAACCTGCCCCCAGGACTGCAGCTTGCCTGAGCCTGGACAGACCTCATGGTCCTAGCAGAGATAGCTGGAAGCTTCTAGACTCATGTCACCTTCCCAAACTGAAGATGCACTCTGCCTGAAACAGCACTGTGGCAAGAACTCTGAGCAATACAACAGTGGCTTGCTAAAACTGAAGGCAGACCATACTATAAAACAGGATTACATGATGCATTAGGGTTTTTGTGAAAGCAGCCAGATGAGTATCCATTCCACCTTGTATTTAACATTCATCTGATGAG
>NW_008659782.1:0-1974 GCF_000695815.1 Acanthisitta chloris | reverse complement strand
TTTGCTCTGGATAGCATTTATTTTCATCTCTTTTATGAAGAACAGACATTAAAATGAAAATTCAGTTTTTAAGGCCTGTAATTCTAAGGCAATACAATATACTCAAAGCCCAGTGAAAGTTGCAGTGCTAGAATTAAAAAAATAGCTACAGATGGAAATTGCATTTCAGATTTTAGCCATATAAAGATTATTCACTGCCAATGATATGTGCTCACTTCTGAGTAATTTGCAAGATAATTTTTGCCACATAATATATTCAGAAATGGTTTTTTTCTTTGATTTTGGAAAGAGGAATTGAAGAATAGTCCCCATTTTCCCCCTGTTGAAACAAACAAGAGGATTTGAGGTAGATGGAAAGTTGGGGAGAAGTCAGAAAAATTGACAAAAACAAAAAATGTTTGCTGGAAGGCATTTAATGCAATAAAACAAAACTGGCAGAGACTAACTTTCTCACTCATTAAAGACCATTTTGACACAGCAGTTCTTATTGCTAATGTTAAAAGTTGATATACCAAAGTTTATCCATTTTAGTTAACCAGTACAATTATTCTAGAATACATATTTAAAAGACCAATTATATAGAATAGGAGCTAAAAAAACATTTTAAAATCTTCTTTAGCTCTGCTTTGGTGTAAGATGCTTTTGAAAATAAAATACTCAAGAATTCAGATATAAATGGAAAAATCTGCTAAGACACACTTGGGTTTGCTGTTCAGCAACTGTAAATGCTTCTCTGGTGCACCTAAAATATTGCACAAAATGTATGACAATGTTTAATGTTACAGCACAATAGTGTGGAAAAAAATAAGATTCTTCAACTTAGAGAAGACACAATATTCAGGAAATCACATTTCAGGAGCAATCTAGATTTGAGGTAGAGCTCTAGGATCTGAGCCACAGATTATATGCCTAACTCACAACAAGAAGTCTGAAAGTCTTTGATAGAGCTCTAGGATCTGAGCCACAGATTACATGCCTAACTCACAACAGGAAGTCTGAAAGTTTTTAACCCAAAATTTCTTGAAGCCATCCATTTCCTGACCCATCTCCTTAGTACCAGAGTTCTCTAATGGAAGCAAATAATAGAGACTGTAGCACTTTCATCCTACTGTTATACAAGAAAGAGTTCCCCGTGGTTTCCTGAAAATAATTCTAAATCATTTTCATATATTTTTAAAAACATATGAATCTCACACATACCCAGGGAGGTCTGCTGTCTGTTCATTCTAAATGAGAATGAAAATTGTTTTTCACTCAAGTAGAGTGAAAAATAAATTCTTTATAGCCAGGACAACTGGCTATATAGAGTGTATAACAAATAATGTTTAATAATTTCAACATAGCTTTTACAGTGGGGTTTTTTTTTTGTCATTTTAACCTTTCTTTCACCAGAATATTCAATTTTCTGCCAATTTATCTACATAGTCCTGGAGGGATTTACAGTCTCCTGAAATTCAGTGATTTAAAACATTTGTATTTTCTTCTATTTTCTTACTATTCCTACTAAAATGTAGGTATATTACTGGGAAGGGCTTAGCAAGTCCTGTACAATCAAAAAATCAAATCCAGTGTGGGTGGAGAAGAACCTTGTGTCTATGTCATCTGGGTAATATTCGTCCTTTCTGGTTAAAGAATATTAATTAAGGTGCAAAGAAAGAACAAAGAAATAAACAACTAGCACTTGACTTCCTGGTTTGCTTTGACTTTCAACTGAAGGAAAGACTTCTTGGTTTTCCAGATGTAAGTGGAATACTGTTGAGGAGCAGGCAAATGTTTCTTAAGGCTTGGGACATGCTTCAAAACAGCTTTTTTGCTGTTTTCACTTGATTTAATTTGTGTTTACACAAATGGAAGCTCTTGAAATGTTTCTATTTTCCAAATACATTTTCTCAGTATAGTTATTAAAACTCAATTCAAAGGAAGAACCTAGAGTTGGATATCCATAAATCAGAGAATCATAGAATCATGGAACCA
>NW_008659781.1:22267-27829 GCF_000695815.1 Acanthisitta chloris | reverse complement strand
GGTGTGGGGGCTGAACGGAGCGCGGCCCCTGCACAGCCTGTGTGACGCGGCTGCGGTGCTGGACCGTGCGGCTCCGTGGGAGCAATGCCGGCGACACCCACGGGAACATCCCCCGCGCCGCGGGCAATGGGAAACGCGTGTGGAGCTGCGCGGAGACACATGACCCGCGACGCGTGTGCTGCGTGGGATGCTCCTGCGCCTCTCTCTGCCGCTGGCTGCTGCCCGGCGCACAATGCAGGGCAAACGTTGTCGATTTACTACTTGATTTCCATGCCACGGGGAAAAAACCCACATTTTTCATACACTTTTCTCCCGCGCCGCGGGCAATGGGAAACGCGTGTGGAGCTGCGCGGAGACACATGACCCGCGACGCGTGTGCTGCGTGGGATGCTCCTGCGCCTCTCTCTGCCGCTGGCTGCTGCCCGGCGCACAATGCAGGGCAAACGTTGTCGATTTACTACTTGATTTCCATGCCACGGGGAAAAAACCCACATTTTTCATACACTTTTCTTTCATATACTTTCATATTCATATACTTTCATACTCATATGCTTTTCTTTCATATACTTTTCTTTCATATACTAGGCTATATGAAAGAAAAACGCACAAAGGATATCCCAGAAGACACTCTTGAGCACTTGCAGGTGAAATGCATTATGAATGTATCATTAATACAAGAATCAGGTTTCTGCTTGAGAGAGATTCTCCTGAGGAAGAAGCAGCTGAGTTAAAAAAGCAAGCAAGCCTGTATCTGGATTTGAGAGCTATAGCCACCAAGCATGTCTCTACAGAGCTATCTTGCGAGAAATTCCTAGATTGAACCTTTATTTCATAATTAATCTTTCCAGACTTATGTTCGTTATACCGTGTATCAATTTGTTCTGCTTTATAATAAATGTATTTCTTGGATAAATCCACATAATCCCTTTGTACTTTCTCAAGAGTTGCTCTTCACCATTAGCACTTGGTGTGTAACATATGGCATTCTGAAGATGGCTGTGGCATTGCACAGCAAGATCTCATCTTGCAGACAGATGACATGATCAGAGAACTTGTGCAGACTGTCACTGCCTTCTGTGCTATTCCAGCCACAGCAGCAGCATCACCATCCAAGTGTAACCTTTGCCTAGACGTCTGCAACATTACTTATGTTCTGGGACTTACGTTCTCATGGGGTTGCAGTCTACAAAATCATAGGTCCCAAGGATCATATGGGAAAGGGGTGGGTGAAATTGTAATCCCAATTAAATTTAACTATAGGGTTTCTGTGAACTTCAGTGAGGACAGTGTTTTACTATAAATGAAGAGAACTGGAGGGCTGCTGCAGCGCCCTAATTTATACAGAAACCTCATCTTAACTGGAGAAGCCGCAGCAGTTGCACACTTTGTATGCACTTCTGTATCCCAGCACTTCTCTTGATGAGATTAAATGGTCAGCAGAACTCAAACAAGTGTTCATAACCCTAGGAAGCCATTCCAAGGTGGTAACACACATTAATTTGAGGTTATGA
Organism: Acanthisitta chloris; assembly: GCF_000695815.1. Classification (NCBI taxonomy): domain Eukaryota; kingdom Metazoa; phylum Chordata; class Aves; order Passeriformes; family Acanthisittidae; genus Acanthisitta; species Acanthisitta chloris. The sequence goes on along the minus strand of NW_008659781.1, from coordinate 26,318 downwards.
GGTTATGTTCCCAGGGGCTTTTACACAATGAGATTTGTTATTTCAACACAAGAAGTCACGAAAGTAAAACTGGGGATTAAGCTGGTTGTACAAAGAGCTTTCAGCTGATGCAATAGAACAGCATTTCATCAGTCATTGATGAACTTAAATACGAGACTGAAAGCTACAGATAATGATGAAACATAAACCACCTAAACTTAATCTCACTTCAACGACAAATCTCTACTCAGCAAAATGTATTTTATTCCCAGTATTTGAATGTGTTTTGCTTATTTGTGCAAAATTTATTTCAAACCTAGCCACTTTTCATCTCCCAAGTAATGTGGGAGAACTTGCCTGACTGGACAGAAAACAGTGAAAAAAAATCCCACTGAAACAAGTAGAACAATCGTCGTCTTGTATTAGCACACCAGTGTTTTGGTGTGGAATGCAGCTTAATTTGTCCAAATTGGTGCTGACCATGGAATACATATTATGACATTTGCTTAAGATAGTTGCTGTGTTTTTAAAAAATAATGACTCATTATGGCAAGGCTGTCCGTTATGAAACTCTTCTTTTGTTCCCAAGATACATACCAACAGAAAGGTCACACTTGAAAGGGCTGTTATGCATACTTAAACAACAAAAATGTCTAAGATCTAAACTGGGCAGTGATTAAATAGGCATCAGAGCTACATAAATCTATACAATATACAGAACACACAAAGCCATGCTGGGTGACCTGAGTGGCCACTCGGGTGAAAAAAACTCCAGTCTCCCATAAAATTTAACTGTGTTAGCACCAAAAGGAACAACATAGCAAAGCACTCAGAACCAGTTATGTTAGATCCTCTATCCACAGCTATCACAAATATGTCAGGGTATCTGGTTACATCACTGTCATCCTGATCGAGTGTTGTGTAAGAGAACTCCAACAGTGTTACAGTCCTTAAGGAAGACATAAAAAAACTTCTAAACCCCATCCAACAGTGTTACAGTCCTTAAGGAAGCCATAAAAAAAACTTCTAAACCCCGGTTGAATTTAAACACACTGGTAACTGCAGCAGCTCACTTGGAATTCTCAGTCCTAAGGGTCCAGTTCTCAAATCTGGCAGTTTGTAAACAATTATTGCTACATTTTTATTGCAACAGGGAGTAAGTGAACGAATAGTTTGTAAGCAAAAGTGGTGGTTGAACCTAGACTGCAATTTTCTAGTAAGTTTTTGGGTGTATTGCTGCATCTGGTGGGTAGTGGAGATATCCTTCCTGAACACAATGGAGGACACCGATCAAATGAAGAAAATCTAGGTCAACACCAAAATAAAAAAATGGAGTCTAAACCAAAATATCTCAGCAATATGGAAAGGCACTTGGTAACAACTGTGTTCAGGATTCACATCACAGGATTACAAGCAAATCTCACAGCACATGTGTGGCTACTCACACTCTCTACTTACATAGGCTCTATTTACATCTAGTGGGTATAAAGTCCTACCAAACACGCAAGGGTGTGATTACACATGTCTCACTGACATCAAGGCAGCCTCTTCTAGTCAAAGCTGCACATATGTATAGGCTTAATGGCACTGGCATGGAAGCATGAAGAAAGGGTTGCTCAGACACACTCCCTTCTACCCTCGAGGTCTAAGCAAGCTGAGACTGAGCTCCACGGCAGCAGCACCACCTCAGTGTGGACTGCAGCAGCGCCAGCAAGTCTGGAGGCTGCCATGGTCAGCAAGAGGAAGAGGCAGCAGGAACGAAGCAGACTCCAAAATGAGATTTACTGGACTGGGACTCAAATCTTCAGCATAATTATAGAAAAGCACAAGTCCAGAAAGCAAAGTATATCTTGGCAAATAAACCCTTGTATCCTGTGATACAACATGTGGCATCCTGCACAGGCAGCTAAGGGCAGACACAACAGGGAACATAACTGCAACCAAAGCAGGAAGATGAGCTGGGAACTAGTCCATGAATCTGAGAATCACCATTCTGATAGTAACATGAGATTACTACCTGGCAGCAGCCAAAGTGAGCCCAGCACTCCCACCAGGAGCAGCTGCAGAAAGGCAGTAGTGCCAACCAGGACAGATCCTGCCTTGCAACTCTTTGTAACATGGCCAAGAAGGGATTACCCTTTACTCTTGCTGTAATGCTTAAATTATTACACCTAAAATTTAGTACTACATATGCAATTATTATAACACAGACGCAGTTTGCAAGCTACCTTCCCACAGATTTAGAGGGATTTAAGACTGTGATAATCCTTTCTGTCAATATCTTAATTAACACTTAACTAGTTGACTAGTTTGTAAACCATTTTACCTAGTTCTCTAACTTGGTTCTAAAACACATTTTTTGCACTTAGAAAATAATAAAGTCACAGCTAAACTTTTATTTTTAAAGTCAATATTAACATGTATATATGGAAATTTAGTTCAAATAAGTGATGTGTTTTTGGGAAAGCAAGGGCTGCTGTCTAGAGTGGTGTCATTTTACACAGTTCCTGCTCAAGTAAATTAATTTGCTACCTCACAAGAAAAGATGTGAAAATACAGTCTTCAAATACAGACAATGTCTTACAGCTGAGAACTTCTGAGTAATTACAAAAATCAGTGTTTATTTACAGACTACAATTCAAATACCTTCATTATAGCACTCTGCCAGCTGCATTTCAGCTGCCTTGCCATTTTTCCATTTTATTCTTGCTGTTCAATATATTTCTAAGCCTGCTTAAAAGTAAAGGAAAATGAAATCCTCACACAGAGGTTTCAGATCCAGTCCATTAGAGTAGGCCTTTGAGATGCAAAAAAAGCACATTCCTCCAACGTATGTTCAATAAATAATAATTTAAAAAATCTAGAAGGCATGTGTAGCACCCAGATCCTCCCAGATTTGGTTTGCATGTTGTTCAGTTCTAATGCATAACCTGCCTGCAACTCAAAGGAAGGGTTTATATATACACAGCTTAATCACTGTTGTAATCTTAGACAAGATTACAACAGCCATTAAAATGTGCTTTTTCAAACAGTGTTACTGGTCCTGGCTAAGATGCCAGTTTGTCTTGTACCAACAGCAACAAAAGGTGCATAAAAACACCCAAGAAGCAGTGCAAAGTGTGACCCTGACAGTTGCAGAAGTCTGATGATTGGAACTGGAGAATGCAGTGAGGCTGCTACGTCTTCAACAACCTACAGTGCAATAGTCTCCCCAAAAAATTCCATTCACTCTCTTCCAGACAATTGTCTGTTCACTTTCCCCAAGAAGGCAGAAATGAGTCAGATCTACCAGGGACTAGGTGGGCTATAGCAACTACTAGCAACTTCTGCTGCAGTTGTATGACAACAGAGCTCCTCTGTATTTCCCCACAGAAAATTCTCATCTTCCAGGTTAAGAATTATGAGAACTCAGAAAAGGGGAAGAATCCCTTAGGGATTATATAAATCTTCATTATGTGCCTAGAGCACAGATGCTAAGGCACTGCACACATGAGTAAGAACTAAAGAATGCCAAAACACACAACAGTTTATTAGAGGTAGACTCACACTTCTTCGGTCTAAAAACATTGCTAGTGCTCACTGTTCAAACCCAGAGTAGTTCACTGATTGGACTAGGCCTGCAACAATTAGTCCTTCAGGAAAAAAAAACACCAAGGGATGGGACAAGATTTACTGCAGTATTCCCATTTCCTTGAAAAAAATCCCATGCCTCCCCAGCAGGCATAGATGGGATGGGAGAGGCTACATCAGGTACAACAAAGTCAAGCAGACTTCTTTTATTTTCAGCAATCTTAAATTCACACACAGTTCTCTCTTTCTCCCTCCCTTAGAATACAGGAGTTGTTCCTTCCCAGAGCAAGGGTGGCAGGAAATGGCACTGTCCCCTGTGTCCATGGGAAGGGGAAACTTGAAATAGCTGTGACAGTCCCTTGTCCCCACTGGAGGAAGAACCTTCCAAGATTCCAAAATCTTCCAAATCAAAGTCTCTGGATCTGTACTAAGGGTCCCAATTTCTGTGCAGTATTATTCAACTTGAAATCACCAGGTATTATGGAATTTTCAAAGTCAAACC
>NW_008659781.1:0-22245 GCF_000695815.1 Acanthisitta chloris | reverse complement strand
GGAAACAAAATACAATGTGCTTTAGTGAATGTTATCTACAGATTTTACAAAGGAAAAAGCTTTACTTTAAAACTAAGTTCCATTTATATTAATATTTTACTATTGTTTTAAGTAAGTGGATAAATTAAAAACACTTACTGGTAAAAAATGCATCAGTGAAGAAGAAATGCTCGCCCAAGGTTCAGCATCGTGCTAACTTGTGGTACACATTAGGTTTTATTGTGTAAACTCCAGTGAAAAAAAAATTACTTGCTTTTGACAACTGTAGAGCAAAATAATTTTCTAAGGGACATAACTATTCTTCAGATGAAAGTTAATTTTATCCTTTTTAGTTATACACTGTTAGCAATTTAAATCCTGCCCTAGAACATTTAGTTTACCACACTGCCTTGCATGTATGTGATGGACATGTGTAATTCATTAGGCTTCTTCATTATTTTTGGGGTCCTATTAATTGCTCTACATACATATTTTTCCTTCTACTATTACAGTGACTGGGTGTGGCACTGCTTTGTGGACCATCACACACTACTCAGCTTTAAACTGGAATACTTGCAGTTATGGAAGAAGTGGCCCTACAAAATTTCTTCTACACTTCTGAGACCTGCAAGAGAATTGTTCTGTCAGCTCCAGACAATCATGCTACAGGAGTAAAAGTTGCTGTGGTGAACACTGCAGCTCTGTATTTTAAATGGATCTGATGATCTGAAAATCTCAGCACACAAAATGCACGTGCCCACGATGTGGTAGGACTTCAGGACTTGAATAGCAGCTCTGAAGGGACTACAATACATTCAAACATTTCAGACAGAACAGATTCCATTATTACTGAGGTCACTGTACTTGGTCCCTACACTGTACACAAGTGTCATTTTACATACACTGAATCTGGTCAAAAAGAGCACAGATTAGGCAAAGAGAGATAACAATCAGGGTCTGCATTTCTGTTCCCAGGGTACTGCTTGGCAAACCTGTATTCTTCAAGTAGCAAAAGAAAAACTAAGCAAATCCCTGAGAGATGCCAAATAACCACCAACATCAACTAGACAGGACTGATACTAGTTTGGTATCTTGCAAGCTAAAAGTCAGTTAGCAACACTGCTAAATGTCAGCTTATAAGCTCTCTAGCATTTATGTTTATCTATTTAAAGGGGAAATAAAAAGGAAAAAAAGAAAAATCAACAGCAGGTACACCAAGGGGTTTAGACTCAAATTCTACATCTTGTCCTTCACAAATGAGGTGAGGATCAAGTAATACCTATTTTCGAAGCAGTATCTATTTTCTTTCGAAAATAACACAAGTAAAATTCAAGTATAATGAAAGCACATCAAGAAACAAACTGTACAATTTCTGAACTGCACTGTTTATTTTGCTGCTTGAAACCTAAGTGACAGTATGCCACTATAATTATGGGGTTTCTTCTAAACCTTTACTACACTGCAGGTACAGAAATATATGGACACATTTTTGGAGAACTGACATTTTGCAAAATGCAGCAAACATTTCAATTTATACATGAGAAAAGGAAGTGTTCAAAAGGGTATGCATTTCAAGTTATTGCAGGTAATTTCTGTGAGAGAATTTCTGCAGGTAAAACATGTTTAAATTTAACCAACAGTAACGTGTCAGTGTATTTAAAATCATGACAAAAATCTTCTCTCTGGTCATCAATTGCCCCGTGACAAATTACTAGGATGTTGTATGTTTAGGGCAAGATGTCAATACAGCATAAATCCCGTGGCATTTTGGTTTTCTTCTGGAGATTAAAGCTGTTTTTTTTTTCTTGGGATAAATGCAGCAGCAAAACACAAACCAGCTGATCAAAAAAGCACTTCTGCCATAACTCCAATAATTTCAGGGCACACCAACCGACAGTAGTTTTGCCATTCCCAGTTCTTTTAAGGTTTACATCACTGCACTGTTGCCTTAAGTACGTTTGTAAAAGCTTGTTTTCTGTTAGGCCAGCTTGCTGACTACAGCCTGGTTGAGAGAATTTAGTTGGTTGGTCCATTTATCTAACGCAGTATACCGTGCACCTCCTCTCTTCTGGTGATCCAGTTCTAGGAGCTGGTTGACTTGATCGATTCGGCCATGTATAGTGCTAGAAGGAAATAAACAAACAACTGTAAATCACTAATGGGCATGGAAACAGAAGCTAACAATAAAACAGAGGTAAAATAAGAGGTGATCTTAGATAAGAGACACAAAGTCCATTTCAAATTCAGCCCTTGTATGACACACCATCCTGGGCAGTTCTGCCTGTTCAGCTGTCATCAGGGCTGGAAGTCAAATAAAATCATTCGCTGGGCAATGTGTATGTTATCTGCTCAGCTATGACCCACACACAGTCTGAAGCAATAATAAACACTTCTTGAAAGTCAAGGAATCACAAAAAGTGGAGATTTATGTACAAACAAGTTTAAAAATAAAAACCCATGTATGGATTGTGGTTTTGTAGTAGATATAACAAGCTACCCTCCAAAAAAAATAAGGTTTCACAAACTGCAGTTAAGTTTTTCCAGTTAAGGAGAGCAGATTACTTTATTTGTCAACTTGAAAATGCACTCAAAAATACATGGGTATAAGCACTAATTACTAAGAATAGTAACTTTCATAATAATTCAAGTAATTCACTTCGTAATTAAAAAGCAACAACATGTCACTCAATCTCTCTGCATCATTTTCTTGGCTCCCATCTTTCAAATGTACTTTATTGCTCATAGGCCAAGCAAATCCAAAGTCAGAATCATTCCCTCTTGGTTCTAGAACTATCCAGTGTGGTCACAATGCACCAAAATACTGTTCTGTTACTTCTTAGATAGTTTGATAATTTTAAAGTAACCAAAGATCAGTAATCCAGAACGAAGTACATACTTATCCAATATGCACTGCACAAGCAAACTTTCCACATCAGCTACATCTATGTTTAACTCCTGAAAGAAAAAGAAAACTCATTATGCTGCTACCAGGTTTTTCAACATGAAAACCCTCTAATCTTTATTTTCACATACAGAAGTTGGTTTCATTTCTGTTTCTAACTGTTCAAAAGTATCAATTCAATTCTGATCTAGCAAGCAAAAGACCTCCAGCCAAAGTACACACAGCCAGGAATCAAGAGATCAGTAACCTCCCAGAGAAGGCTGAAGGGGTTAAAACAGTATTTTGGAAGCTCTGGAAATTAGTACCTTTACTGACTTACTGAAAAAACAAACAGATAAAAAATATCCCAAACCAAACAACAGCAAAATAAACCACAACCACAAAACCCCAGGAAATAAAATAAGCCAATCATTATCAGCAAAGAGTGGGTCTGCACTCAAAACTGTTTACAGACCTAATTACGTCTTCTGGCTCAAGCAAGTTCTATAAATGCTAACTCTAGCTTAGAAAAAAAACATACAGAGTTCTGAGGAGAATTTAAGGATAAAAAATGGGCATCTCTAGTATTTCATGACATATTTTGTAATGCTGTGAAGTTTTGCAAGCAAAATCACAGACACACAGGAGATGGAAATAGTCATCTCTTCTCACTGGGTTTTGATTTTGTTCTTTCCAGATTAGGCAATGAAATCAGTGATTCTATGATAACAGTTGGTTGATTCTATTACCATAGTTCTGTAACCTCATGCAACACAGGCATTTGAAGATATCTTCTAAACAACAAGAATTAACATTTGGATTTTTATGTTCATAAAACTTACATTTGTAATTATATTTTTAAAGATACAAATTTCACTTTTTAGACTTCTCTTAAGAAATGGTATTTTCTACACCAAGCAGAATATGGTAATTGAATATTTTAGAAGTATATCGTAGTACATATTGTAAAAAGCATTTGGATGACAGTTGAAACTTACATTTTTGCACTGCCAAGCTGCCAGCAGTGCATCAGTACTACTCTGTGGCTTAAAGTATATTTTAGATGTTCTATTTCTGGAAGCACTGTGTTTATTTAAAAGCTTTTACTCACAATTAATCATTTACTTAAGCAAATGCAAAGCTCCACTGACACATACCTTAGAAATAAAAGGAATATGTATTCTTGTGTAAGGCTTAATTAATTTTATAAGCACTTGTGTTCTGATGTTTCGCAAAAGCTCTGCAGGAGAAGAAAAAATAAACACAGTAAAAACAACAGCACTGAAATAAAGATGCAATACTGGTCCATACAGAAAGGTATCCTAAACACTACAGTCTTTTAAGGTAGTAACTCAGTGAGTGGAGAAGCACAGCAAAAAACAAGGGCTCTCTTTTTCCAGGGATGCAAACAATATGTAACTCTGAATGTGGACAGGGTCGAAAACTGTTTAAACAGAGAGCAAGGTATTCTCCAGTAAACATTCAAATTGTTCAAACTAACTGGATAAATCACAGAGACTATTGCATGGTATGTCTGCCTCTCTATGGTTAGAATGTTTGCCTTGCACAAAAGCAAAAAGAGGCATTCTTAAAGCTATGCAACTTAGAAAGTCTCTGTGCATTTAACTTCATGGGGAATATTCACATTTGAAGTTAAAAGATCAGGGCCTAGTGGCATAGTTATGGTGAGGAACTGAAGTAGCATAAAACAATCTGCATGGAGTGTCTGACTTTGCTTAGGTAAGATAGTGCAGGCATTGTTTTAGAAATTTCTGCATTATTAAGAAAGATGGGATAAAATGAAAACATAAATCACAATTATAAATTAACAGAGAACAAAGCTAGATTCATTTTTACCTAACTAGTTACACAAGGACTGTTTATATAATAAAAAGCCACTGAAGACCAGATTATGTGTCTCAGTAAAACTAAGAAGATTAAGACAACAAGGCAAGGTAAACATTATAACCATGAACATACATTGTGTATCCCTAGGAAATGAAAAATATGAGACAACACTAGCATGAAAGAAGTGCAACTCAAATTCTCTTCAATGCTTCGCTTCAATTGTCCTCCTCCTCTTGTTTCCAGTTCTGTCATACCTTCTCCCTGAAGCATCCATCTCTGATCTTACAGTCTCCCTACCAGACTTTGAAGCTCACCAGTAGTCAGCATGGAACAGCAGCAGAGGGGTTATATTTAGTTTCTCCTGCTGTTTGCCATGTTCTCTTTTACAAACAAGAAGTGTAAGAAAACCAGGTCCCTGGATTTAACTCTTCTCTTTCACATAACTTTCCTGCAATGCCACAGCAACACTTACTCTTGAAAACAGTAGTTATCTGAAGCACTGGACACTATGTTCTAGTGAAGAGACATTTTAAGTCTCAGATACATGAAAAATGCAGGAGGTATCTTAATTTGTCATGTTAATGGAACAGAGAGGCATCTGTTATTGTGTTCCCCTGTTTTCTTAAGCACAGGTACTGCACCTCCAAACACTGTTTTAAACATACACATTAAAAAGCATGCATCTTGTCACATATTTTATTACACACATTTATTAGTGCAATCTCCATTACAGTGTCTATGTATTTTGTCTTTAAACTAAAGTAGAAAATTAACCTTATAAACCAGCAAACATCTAACTATTGAGACTGACACAAACCACCTTTACAGGTAAGGGCTGCTCTCATTTAAACCTTCCAATGGGAAAAAAAACTCCACTCAAAATACTCAGTGTCTGAACACCACCACAGATATTATCTTAGAATATCCAATTTTGCTAGAACTTTTGCCATCATTCCTGCAATTCTTCCCAGTCACGCTACATGCCTGGATACATGTTGGCCTTGACCAACTTCTAAAAGTCTTGTAAGCAGTAAAGGAATTGCCCACAAGTGATTACAAAAGAACTCTTGTTCTGCCAAGAAGAAAAATAAACCCTGAGAAAAAAAAAAGGAAGAAAAAAAAGGAGCTTCCTAAGTAGTGAAAACAAAAAGGATTAAAACAGCCTTCAGAAATACCTTCAATGTGCTCCCTTATGAAGGGATCGTCCATGATGTTGCTGTGATTTGTTTTCAGAATCTTCTCAAATTCAGTGATGTCATTATTCTGATAGGCACTTCAGAAAAAAACCAGAGACTGACTTAATTTTTAAAAGTTAGACAGAATGATCAGCATATGTTCTACATTTTCTTAAAAAACCTGTATTAAGCATTGGTGGTAATTATCTTCAGAACCTTCACAAGGTAAATCTATTTCAAGATGAAATGCAACAGAAATGACCTTCCTCCTATTTCAATTTTAGCAGCATTTACTCGAGTGTAGTGTGAGAACATTTAGCTGTCCCACAAGTGCTCTCTAGTTTCACAACTTTTGTACTTTAAGAAGTTACTCTTTAAATGAGCTAAAAATAGCCAGTTTTGAAAATTATCACTACATGAATTCTGGCTTCATGTAGTTATACTTTATGGAACAAGGAAGAGCTAACAAGAGTCTAGAAGGCTGTTGCTCTCTCCACAATGTCCATCTTAAGCTGAAATACTTGAAAAAATCCTGATTTCAAGGATTAATCATCAATAATGCTGGCATAGTATTACTTTTAACATTTTTATTTGTATGTATATCATATAACTAGTCAATCTTGCTATCTGAGAAAGGATTACAAAAAGAATGTGTGTTTAGACACCTGTTGTTCAGTAGTAGCAACACTGCATCATTAGAGGTCAAGAGCTGTTACCAATGAAACACGACCTTTTCCTTGAAACACTTCTGTTCAATACTAACATCAACATTTTAAAAACAACATGTATTTTTCCTTCATAGTCTGTACATTTTCAAATTGTATTGAAACTGGTCAAAAAAGATTCATCCTTTATTAAAATGGTCAAGGAAAAGACCTGTCAAATTTAAGGTAGAACTTGAACAGTTCACAAATGGAGCTATGTGAGTGGCATGGCCTGTATCACATGCAACCAATAAATATCTCTTCATAATGAAGAGGAATTCTAGTTCAGTATATTTCATTGTTTATTTCAGAAGTCTATTTTAATCATAGGTAAAACATTCGAGCTCCCACTGTAGAGTATAGGAAGGATTAAAAACATAACTGTAATCTTTGAAATTAATTTTATCATCTGCGATTTGTTATCTCCACTGCTGTAACTGCATTATTAATTCAGAAGCAGTTATACTCAAATGTCAAGATAAAAAGTATAAATTAGAAATAGGAACAAAATCAGATTGGGTAAGGCCATCTGGAGTCCCTTCTGCCACAAATTCACATGAAACTATGACAGTGAAATAGAAAAAACACATCTGAAGTGGAATTACTGGAAATAGTCCCTTCAGAAACTGCCAAATCATTTACTCAGTCGTTGTGTCAATAAGGGATGAACATCCTCACTTCCAGAAACAATTTCTATGCATACAATGGTACAGGACCATAGTGGTATCACAGCAAGGTTTGTTCCAACATGAGATCAACTGTGCATTTCAAAATGTGAGCAGACATGACTTCTTACATAATGGAAAGGTAAGAAAAGTTTTCTTATGTATTATTCATTTTCTTTTAACCTGATAAAGCAAAGGCAGGATAGGGTGGATGGAATGGCTTAGCTTCAGAGCACAATATACAAGCACTGCCTCAGTTCACTTGATTTTACCTAATGATCTCAATACACTAAAAGTTCTCACATCACTGTGCTGCCTGTAAGAGGTAACAAGGCCTTCTTTTAATTTTCATGTATGTTTGAAGGGTAGGAGAGAACCCTTGAGAGTTCAGTTTCATATCCCTAAATTATGAAACTCCTCTAGTAATCATGACACAGCCATACATCAAATTATTCTACTGGCTTTGGTATGAGATGTCAGTCAACTCAGTTTCTCATATGTAATCAGCCAAACCCTAAAGACCAGCTGCAGTACAAGTACCAACAACTGCATTAGCTATGCAGAGAAAAGCTACATCTAAAAACATTCCATTTCTGGTTTGGACACTATATATATTTATTATTTTTGTTATCTTCTCTGGAAAAATTAGTATCTTACCTTACTAAATTTGTCATTGCTAGAATCTCTGGATCATTTTTGTATGGTTTAGCCTACACAGAAAAGAAAGCATAATATACAAGTTTAGATTTTAAATCTTTTTTTTCATCTTTTGGGTAATTTCTCTATAAATTCAGAGGGGGTAGGGTGGGAGGTGGGGGGTATGTGTGAAGGAAAAAGAAAAAAATACCTCCTGAGAGTCAAATGGATTTATTCCAGACTTCATGAGCATGTTTGCTAAGACCAAGTATTTTAAGCAAGTGGTTCTTCTGGGGCTCCCTGATTCATCATAATTCTTGAATGCTTCAAAAAAATCAGTATGTGCCTTTTCAAATTCTCCTTCTCTTAAGTGCATTTTGCCTCCACATTCTGAAAAGAAAACACAGATGATGAGGAAAGGAACACTGTGTGCTTGTTGCTGACTATAATAATTGCACTCAAGTTCCATGCTATTTCTAAATAGATCACTGAAATATTTTCAGAAGTCATTTCATTCTGTGAAATCACTAGGAAAAAAACACATTAGGGCCTTCACATACAGCAGTGCCATTTGAATAAACCCATTCCAATGGAGAAAAAACAAAACCCAACCCACACCATAAAACTAAAAGAACACGAATCCTCATAGCCAATAATTACTTCACCCTTTTGTTAAAATACTGTAAAAACTGAAATGGAATTTATCTCCATTTCGACAGCAGCAGACTTCCTATATTTATGGAATTTTCCCTCTCTGTTGAGCAAAACCAGACTGAAAACATGAGAAATCCTCTATCTCCTTTCATTTCTGAAGTACCCACTACTGTCTGATTGTCTGTGCAAGTGCCTACAGCAGGGGAAGAAGGAAGGTGCAACAGTATCCTGGAGAAAGGTGTTTTTTTCAAGACACATGGTACATTTCCACCACAACTCATCACAGCAGATAATAAATAGTATTTTCAAGCACATCTGAAAGTCCTTCAGTTTGTGATGAATTTTAGTGAGGTGAGACATCAGGCACAAAAGGGACTGCAGGAACAGCAGTCCCTTCTGCCAGCAGTCCTGTCAGGCCTTTGTTTTTATCCCCTGCAAACGCCTTTGCATTTATCTTTTGTTGCCTGCCAAGGTGTCAAGCAGCTCAAGTCTTCCTCTTTTCTTTCTACTGCTTCTCTGCTAACATTTATATAGCCAACTGTCCTGGTGTTCTGACCACTGCATCTGGTACTTGGGCACCAGAAGAGCAGAGATGAAGTCCTATAACAGGCAAATATTAAACTGCAGCCTCTCAATCTACAGGATCCTCTGTCTTTATACTTGGAACTGGAAAAGAAGCATCAGATTTTCATAAAACTAATCCATGCAACAGAAGTTAAATGAAAAAGTCAAGATTAACTTGCCTCTGATAACTCCCATGATCAGTGGATGAGGAATGGCTGACTTGATGTGCAATGACTGTTCATATAGTGCTTTAAGCTTTTTGTTATTTTTCTGTGCTGTATACATTTGAATTTCCAAAGCATAGATTTCCAATAGTTGAGTACCTTTTTTTAGGTCATCTTCCCCATCATCAGTCTAGGACAGATTAAGTAATAAATACTGTGAAATTTTAAGAGAACAACCATTTCAGTTTTAGACTAGTACGAAAGTTACTACCAAATACTCTCAGTAACTTCCTGTCAGAAATTACTTTAGAATTCCTAAAACTTTAAAATTTTGAAATAACTATTAAGTCAAAGAGTTAATATATACTCACATATATAGTTAGACTATATAGTTATATAGTGTATACTATCTATAGCGTATATATATACTTAAACATATAGTTTTACATATATAGTTAGCTATAATACTCAAAGAACTTACCACAGGCCATGTTTTAAAGTGCTTTATTTAAAACATCAGTATTTTTGTTTAATTAAATGCTTTCCTTAAAAATTTACCCTCTATTCTTTTCCACTTTCCCTAAACCACACTCAGGATATAAAAGTGTGACTGACAAGTGTATACATAACACAGATGACGCTTCTGCTGCCTGTAACAGAACCACTTCCCAGATATTTGTAACCTCTTTTCCATACTGAAGGAAGAAAAGTGCCACAAATAAGCACAGCAGGCTGCATGGCTAATTTATTTTTCCCCTTCCAGATGGGAAAGTAACAATATGACTTTCAGTCTTGAACAGAGCTCACTTGGAATTTTGCCATATTTTAAAATAAATGTTGATGCACTATAGATTATTGTGCATCTATAGATTCTTGGTACTTGCTTCCCTTTCTTGCAGCTGACAAAGAAGAAAGCTCACCAGCAGTTGTGAATAATTTTTAAAAGATTGTTAATCAAGGAATAAAACACTTATTTTGGGTTCGTGTTATCAAACAGATAACGAATTAAAGCAGGCACAGGCTCTCTTGCCTCTGCACTGAAGCTCAGCAATATGCCTCAAAGGCCAACAACAGATGTAAATAACAAAATCGATGCTGTTTACTAAGCCAGAGTGATTTAGAATGTAACTGTACCTGGCAGGACTGATGCAGCTGACGCAAAATCTTTTGTAACTTTCCATATTCTTCTCGTTCTAAATATAATTTGCCAAGCTGTAATGACAAAAAGAGTTGAAGCACTGAGGTCTAGTAACAATTACAAGACTTAGCTGAAGGTGTCACAAAAGCAGAAAACATGAAGTTATATATTTTACCTTTGTGTTTGTCTTAAACCACAATCTATCATTCTTAGCATCTTTCAGAGCTTCAAGTGTTGTTTCATAGAATTCCTGAAGCAAATCCATCTGACATAAAAAATCAGAATTCTATAATTGTAAACAGCAAATTTGTACCTGTTAATAAAGTCAATCTGAACAAACTAAAAGTGCATGCTTGAACTTCAAAATAAGTAAGGTATCTGCATCTTACTGAATGTCTGCATTTAAATTGCAAAGAGCTTCTAAAGTAACAAAACTAACTACATTTGCTTTCTTGTATGAAACAGATATAATTAAGAAGTATCACATTTAAGATTTGCACCCATCCATCATGCTAGTGACAAATGAAAGCCACTTATCAAAGCCCATCTTATATAACCAAGGAATAAAATTCTAATGTTGTGTAACAAACACAGGCAAATTGCTCCTACTTAAAAGAAGAAAAACAAAAATAATTTACATATCAAAAAGAAACTATGCTTTAAAAAGAGAGGAAAACAGCCAAAAGAAAAGATGCTTTTTCCTTTCTATACTACCAATGCTGAGTCAAAGAAAGCTCTTGAGCACATCAAAACACTTCTTGGCAAAAAACCTGAAAATACAACATCTAGAATGGAAATCAAGAGTGCTGAGTGTTATCTTTTTCAAGGGTTCTTCAGAGAATGTGTTAGCATTGTTTATGGCCATTGTTCTTTGGGGGATAACAGATCTGTGACTATGCATCAAGTTAAGATTTCCAGATTGTCCCTCCAGGTCTGGCATTTGTCTAAATGGCACTGACCTCTACTGAGAAGGTATAGTCTCAGTCAATCCTTGAGACCTTCAGACTGACCCATCATTCAGCTAGTAAACTTTCATTCTGCCAGAGTGGCAGCACAGAACTCTCTCCCCAAAGTAAAAAAAAATATATAATTACAAACTGTATTTGAGAGGACACAATATTGTGTAGTTATTACGCTAAAAGAATTAAAGTATTTGTTCACATAGAAATTCCAGGGAAATATTGACCAATAAAAGGACAAATATATAAAAAGTTATCTGTGTTAACAGAATCCACTAAATCTGGGAAATAGATTTTTTTACACGACAGCAAATGACTACTGAAAATGCTCTCTATTAAGATCAAAAAAAGCCCCAACCAAACACAAAAATATATTTAAACCATAGTTAAAAATGCAAACCAGAAAACCATAAAGATGAAAGAACTGATCATCCAACCTGCTTGGAAGTAGAGATATAATCAAGAATAGAATTGATGGATTTTTCAGAGTAATTCCTTGTAACTGCACTCCGTATGTATGTCAATAGCTGTTTATACCTATTCATCATTTCGGGAAAGTTAGTCTAAAAGAAAAACAAAATTACATGATGAATTTTGGTGTAACGTTGAAAACTGAGTTATATCTTGCAAATATACACACAGGAAAGGATAAGAGAAAGATTCTGCAGTAGTGGTTGCTATTAGAACTTTTACATCACCACATGATTCATAAGCAGCAGAATCAGAAATCACTTCATCAGGGCTGCATGGAATAGACATTTAAAATATCCCAACGAAGTAAACAGCTGGCTCTAAAACTCTTGGGAATGGTTGCATACATAGCATATCAGTTTTTCACACACAGACACAGTACCAGTTTCAATGGTATGATACCTCAGGACAGCAAGGACTGAGCCTTTCACAGCCTTTCAGAGAGTATCATCCAACTACAGCAGCTATTTTGCATCCATTTTGCCTTTGATTTGCAACCACCACATCATTTCCCTGCCATGTCTGTAGAGCCTTGAAAGGCTGCAAAAGACAAGTTCTGGCAGATTTAGTTGTCATAGCCATAAATTAGAAAAATAACTTAAGACCTCTGGATGAAATAGATATTTATGCCATTTCCTCCCAAGTAATATCTGTAATTCCTACCAGTTTAAAGTTTATTTTAATCATCTGTTTCAGAGCTTTGAATCCCCATTCTCCTTTTTCGCCTTCAAGCTCCAAAACCTGAAACAGAAGAATTTTTCATCAATATTAATAAAAACTTTATTCAAACTTAAATTGATTTTATAGCTTGTTTAAAATGTACACATCCCATACATGCCTTTTCCACCCACTTTGGTCTTCAAAAAGTAATGTCTAACTGTTCAATTTTACTCTTTCCTGATATAACTGAGACAGGCAGTGAAAGGTATGTACCTTATTAGTTTTCACAACTTAGCTGATGGAGGGAGGGTGACTATGATTTTTGTTGTTGTTCTCTAACACCAAACACTAAACTTTACTGCCAAACACTAAACTTTAATGCCACTCCATAAATACGTATGCACAAAAAATATTAACACTCCCTGCAAAACCGACTCAGCTAAATTTTGACTGAATTAGTTTAAAAATTACATTTCTGAATTGCTATAGTTTCTTCACACAGCAGAAAGGCTCCTAGGCTTTAATGTAAGCGAGCTAAGGGAATGTTTTGTAAGTAAAAATTTTAGAAAGGGGTTTTTTTTTAAGTCATGTGTATAATTCTGTTCTATACTATAAATAAGCCAAGAGATGCAAAAATCCATTTCGTTCTTTAAAAAGTTGCATCTAACATATTGCTTTCTGGTGGCAGTATGCAAACATTAAAAATTTAAAACTGAGATGAAGAAAAGAAACTCTGTGTCACTTTAGTCTTTGCACATTTAAAGCTTTGGAATCAGATAGCAAACCAAATATATTATGTTACATAAGGCACTGGGGAGAACACAATTCCATTTAAAAAACAAATGGCTCTGCCTTCTATTGTTGACACATGAAAACACGGAACAGTTTAATTAACTTAGTAAATCCTGAAGATTAAAACCTCAGATCTGTGATAAAGTAAGACCATTCCATGGCCTGTTTATGATCCCTAAGAATGATCCTGAAAGGCAGTCAGCCAGGAGTCTAAGCTGTCCAATGATGAACTTAGCACATTAGTTAAGTGAAAACATAAACATTACTCTTAAAATTCCAGAAAATCAATAACTCAAAGAGTCAGGAAATACGCTAAAATGTGAATTAATATAAAAAGAAGAGATAGAATATAAAGACAGAAGACCTTCTGAAAACTGCTTAATGCCGCCTTGGGATCATCTTCCTTCAAAGCTTTGGAATTGTAGTATTGATTTTCCAGATCCACATTTGGTTCAGAATTGCTGTCCTCAGAATATTCCTACATTTTAAGAGAGAAAGAAAAAGAAATCAGAGAAAAAAAGGTTCAAGAACATCTAACATTCTGCCAAAAATGGATAAAATATAGTAAGACATATTGCTCCAACTGACACAGAATGTTGTGTATGAACAGAAAGTCTTCAGTTTTAGAGCACGTAACAGGTATGGACTCCTAGGATAATTTTATCTCTCTCCCATTGCTAGGCCAGACTCACCATCCACCAACATCTGCCTGTCAGCAAATTTTTTTCTAGATTAATGAACTCATAGCTCTACCAACTTCGCCTTTATGACAAGTACAGACTGTATTACTGAAATTCTGCCAATGTCGGTGTTTAAGGACAGATGCCTAATAGCAGATGTCATTTCTGTACAGGGGAGAGAACCTGCTGGCCACTAGTCTTCCAAAAGACTGTTATACAACCTCTGTTATCCACAGCAAAGACTCAGGCTGAGCTGCTGCACGAGTAATGATTCAGCTATAGAGGATATCAAATGATTCCATGAATCTCTCTCTAATCTGCCTTTTTATGCCACAACGATTCATACTTGTCTAAGGAAATTAAAAAAAAAAAGAATAATGATAACACCAGCTGCTTCTGTGCTGAGAAGCAGGAGATGATTGAGAAAATGCTAAAGATGCTGCCAAAGACAGTGGGGTGGGGCATAGGCACAATAATTTAATCAAATAATTATCCATCATGTGCACTAGTGCCAAACAAACTGAAGTATTTACTTCTACCGATTATTACTTCATTTTAAAAAAAAAGTACTCTGCGACTTTTTCTGATGAAAAACCCCTACATATTTTATCTCCTTTTGCTGAAGGACAATGTTGCACGTCTGAATTACAAAAGACTAACAAAGCTCAAATAAGAATTTCATTTGAAAATCACTTACACGATTCAAACCCACTTTACACCTCTGCATTTTCAAGCCAACTTCTCTCAACAGGGTGTTTGGCTATTGGGATATGAGCTGTTTAACAGAATCTGTTTAAACCTCACAGTTCCTGTTGTCAAGAGTAACTTCCCCTTGTAACAACATAATGCACAGGCAGGTGCCCTTCTTTAAGTTAGGTTTAATTCTTTTACTGTACTTCATGAGGCAATTTATTCTTTTGCTCATTCATATATTTGTACTATTAATGGGCTCCTTCAAAACCATGGGATTGAATGAAAAATGCAAAATGTTTTAAATTAGCTTTCTCTTCCCTGCACTGCAAGCAGATCTTTAAAAGTTTAAGTTTTCTGAAGTTCCAATGGAAAAATTATGATACCTCATAGTTGACCCAAATTTTATTAAACATGATACATGAGATATCTGTCCTTCTACCTGTTAATTCTTCTATCTGTACCATGCAGGCAAGTTGACCATGTATGTATTTATCTTCATTCACAAAGTATAAGTGAGAATGAATGGACTCAAAAGCCTTGTGAGTTATCATAGAATCAACAGGGTTGGAAAAGACCATGGCACTAAGTGCCACATCCAGTCTCAGCTTGAAAACCTCCAGGGATGGTGAACCCACTACCTCCCTGGGCACAATGCCTGAGCACTCTCTCCGTAAAAAATCTCTTCCTAATATCCAACCTAAACCTTCCCTGGAAGAGCTTGAGTCTGTGCCCTCTTCTCCTGCTGCTGGTTGCCTGGGAGAAGAGACCAACCCCCACCTGACTCCAACCTCCTGTCAGGGAGTTGTAGTTCCACAAACCAGTTTTCTGAATTCCCACAGAACTATAAAAACTTAATACTGAAAACAGCAAAGAAAACCGGAAGCAAGTGTCTTATTCCATTGGGCAGGCTTTCCTTTTGGTCAGCTTGTTTTCCTAAATTCTTTATTGATCCAACCCTGATGGAGCAGCCACGAGTACACGCACACGATGTAAACAGCTGTATCAGGCACCCTATGAAAATCCAAGCTGCCAGAAATTAAACAACATAGCATTCAAGATACGTGTAATCAGCTGATGTCTTGTTTATGCTTAACTTGAACAATGGGGAATATTTTTGGCAGAAGTGTCTATTTGTAAAGATAAAAGGAAAGCAAACTAAATTCATTCCTTTTAGGAGGCAATGTGCTCTGTTAGCCTAAAGCCAGAAACATCTGAATTGTCATAGCTCTGGCAGTGATTCTGGATGTGGATTCATGCAGGAAGCCTTTTTTCAGGTAATTTTTCTCAATGCCACTTAAATATCCCATAAAGCTATTTTCATAATATTAATAATAATATTAATTAAAAAAGAATTAAGTGTTAAGTCTAGAGATCTTTTTCCCCCAATGGAATTGCTTTGAAATGCATCAAAGGTAGTGGTTTGTGTTCTCACAGCTGTATTTTTTCCTCACTTGATGCCTGTTTGCCTCACATCAGAATGAGGATGCTGACATGGACTCAAAGCTCTAAGGAAAATGTAAGGTGCTTACTTTAGAAGACATATTTACACCTAATGGCTGTGAAAGAAATTTTAAAACCTCTAAGTAAGTATAAGATGATGCCATTGATCTGTAGACAATATAAAAAACCCCAAACAACAAACAGCCATGTAGACACTGCATCTTAATTCAAGGTGCTAATTATGCCAGTGCTGGTAAGTTCAGAAGGACCAGCACTCTGTCTTCTTTTGATGCAGAGATGGCTTAGTGCAGTATGATACAAATGTGAGAACATTCAGCTGCTGCCAAAAGCAAAAGGAAAGAAGGACAGTATGAAGTTGTATCCTCAAAGTTCAAACTAAGAAAAAGATGCATTTCCTTCCCAGTTCTGAAAACAGAAAAGTCCATTTACCGATACGTTCAGATATCAAAGCCTTAACCTTTCCTTACCCTCATGTTTAACACTCCTGGTTCCTGCCTGCAGAACTTTCCCAGCTCAACCCTTTGAGGTAGGAAGTCTGTTGAAATTGGGTAAAATATATGGTTTACAAAAAGGATTTTTACATAACTGAAAATCTCCACTACAGCATCTAAATCTAACCATCTGCATGGTGACGAACACCCTTAATGATTACCTTCAAGTTATAAACTTTAACTTCAAGTTATAAAAGCAGCTGTGTGATATACTTTATGTCCAGCTGACTTCAAAAAGTAACAGGCCTAAGAGTTTTTAAAATTAAGATCCTGGTGATATTTTTCAAATGGATATCAATACTACAAGTACAAATGAAAAAAAATCAGTAGCCTGAGTATGCAGAACTGATCTTTGCAACCCACTAAGTTCTCCCTTTCTCAGAGGATCAAAACAAACAAGTGGGTTTTTTATTATTAATCACAAAATTAGAAATCCCTGATAACTTTTTAGACAGCATTTTTTAAACTGTAGGATGTTATTTAAGCATTGCTCCACTGAAAATCTGCACGTTCCAAATGTAGTCAGTTACAAACAATCCAATCCCATCTCATAACTTTTTTAGGGAAGAGAAATTATCACACTAGCTCAACTTCAACAGAGATAAAACTTCTGATGTAGCTTACAGTTCTTTCAAATAGTGTTAATAGAAGTTAAATTAGTACCAAGGAACCAATTTAATTAACAAGTCTTTCTTACTTTACATATTAAGGTTTAATGAAATTAATTTTCTCTAGTAAACAGCTTTAAAATATGAAGCTTCAGCTTCTAAAATGAACATATACAGAAGTCAATTCACCCCAGTGAGTTTTAATCATCCTTTTTAGAGCATAGATTCATTTGCAGTTTCTCTAGCAGCAAAGGCAGGTTAAGAGCATCCAGTGCTCCTGAATCCTCCCTGCCCATTTCTGGTCCTAGCAACCCCTCCTCCCTTCCCTGCAACATTTCAGTGTTTGATCTGTATGGGTCCTGGCTGGTGCTTCTGGGTTGAGGGAACAGTCCCATCAGCGCTCACAGAGGCTGCTGAGCTCTGGCAGAGCAGCAGGTGACCAGGCAGGGTACGAAAACCAGCTGTGGTTTCCGAGAACTGCAGCAGGAGCCTTTATCATTCAGTTCTACAGGAGCCAAACTCCTACTTTGCAAGCCTTTTCCAAAAACAAAGGGGAAAGTAGCTACACAGAGCATAACTTTCCAGAAAAAAAAAGACACAATGAGTCCTGTTTTTGTAGAAATTTATCCTTCAATGACATTGTCGAAATACTTCTTAGTGTCAGTTTTTAATTGCTGGTAATTTTACCAATTTCAACCATTTGGCTGACTCAAACCTCTTTTTTTTTTTTTTTAAATGAAGTGCAGTTGTTCCTGAGAGTAAGTCTGGTATATTTACACTTTAGATTTCCCTTCAGCTAACCTTCTTTCAACACCATTGCATTTAGGAGGTTTGCTAAGCAGAACTTTCTTTGCATTTGTTCCTCCTGGTCCACTGGCCCCCAGGCACCGGGACAAAAAGCAAATACCAGTTTCTATGCGCATTTGCCGCTGGTATCCAGGCACATGAATATAAAGAAAGCAATCAGACTGGAATGCAAAAGAGTGAGGAGGAAAAGAACCCTGAGAGTAAAAACAAGAGTGTGATTTGTGTAAGAGGTCTGCAACGGTTCCAGGTCTCTGCTCTTCTGCTCCCACTTGCTAACTCTGCAAGTCATCCAGTGCCTGCTGGCTCACACCAGGGCTGACACCAGGAATAGAAGTCTGTGAGACCAGCGATTGGCAACGGCGTCAGGAGAGCTCCATGAAACACAGTGCTCCTTGTTTTTGTTGCGTTTTTTTCGGTTTGAAGATGCACAGAAATGAGACAGAAGACTGCAGAAAGCAAAACCTGGTATTATGACGTGTGAAGAGCATGGGAAAAAATGCCTTTTCTTTCTACCTCCGTCACGCAGCTCTCCTAGAATTATGTGCATCCTGTTCTCAAAGTCCAGGTTCGAGCATAACTTTGATCTAATTTACTTCTGTTTAACACTCAACTGCGTGTCAGTTCCTGGAGAGCTCTGTTCTCAACACACTGCTAAGTAACTGTGAAAAAAAACCCAGCCAACAAACCCTAGAACTTACTGACACTTGTCAATGTTCAGACAGAAAGAATTTACTAATTATTCTCAGGCTTTTTGCCTCAATAGTTCCTTCTGAGACATTATGGTAATGAGCGAAATAAGCCACAAATATATTAATTCTGTGTTTAAAGATGAGTCTGAAGAGAAAGCATAAAATAAAACATGCTGAATCCATATAAAATACAGAATTAATTAATTCAGAGAACATCCTATATCCTCTGTGAAACTTTTTTTAAAAAAGCACATACTAATGTTTAATGTAATTAAGCATAACAAACAGAAGAAGGTAAAGTGGATCTGCTTGATCTGGTATTCCCCTAGTTCTGAACACTTGTTTTTGCAGCATTAGCACTTTCCTGTTTGCAACGTATACACATATTCCTTTAAATGATGGCAACAGTGAAACATGAAGAGTTGGGAAGAGATAATAATATTTGCATGAAGTTTCAAGTCTTTTGATTGAAGTTTATCAATATAAGGTAGGAGAGTATCTCTGCCTACTGATGAGGTTGCTTATCAAGTTTGGTAACATAGAGAAATGCCTTTTGAAATGGAGTATATTTCCCTCTGCTGTTAAGAGAGAATTAACCAACTCATGTCGTTTCAAATAACAAGTAACATTGCCCATTTCCTAGGACCATTCCAGGCTGAAGTGGGAGATCCTCATAACCTGAATGCAGTCTCCCCATAACTGAGCATCCTGAACCTGCAGCCACCTCACCAGGCTGCAAACAATGGCTCTTCATTGGAATTGCATACAACTCTGCCACACAAGTCACTGAAATAATACAACTCCCTAACCTCTGCTCAGCGAACAGATTTGTCCAAGCTTCCCCCAGATTAACTTTAAAGCTGAATTTCAGAGCACAATAAGATGTCTCATTAAGAAGACCACAGACAAATGCCTTATTTGTTTAAAACAAAACAAAAAAAATCCAGTAGATGTACTACAACAGCTGTCAATGTCTTGTCATTGTGCCTGGAAGAATCAATTTCTGGAGGAAGGCTGAGTTTAGCCTCGAAGTCAATTCTAAACATAGTCTTTTGTCCCAGACTGAAAACAAAAATGGAATTTACAATGGTCTTTCCCTCTTTGTCCTTCTCCACCCTCGAGCTGGATCTAGTAAAAAGAACTTAGACTGAAATCATGTAAGGCACCTAACAGCACCAAACCAGAAATTAAAATTGAGTGGTTTTCATAATGACCAGTAAACACTATTCTGTTCACTGAAGCATAAAGTGGAATAATCCATGTTATAATCAAGGCTGTCACTGCACATTACTAGCAAATTGTGAATCTAAGTCCATCCACCCACAAACATAAATGGAATTTCTTCCTGATATCAAGGTCTCCAGTAAATAAAATTTAACTTCTCTTGGAGTGGCTGAGTTTATATACATGCAAAACCTTGATTTTTTTCCCCAATGGAAAACTAAATAGAAACAGTCGAGTACAACCTGTGGGGAGTCTTCAATTGTTTAACAGTGTAGTAATTACTCTAATTACACAAAATTCCATGATGAAGCTGAGAAAGTGCTGGGCCTTCAGAATATCTGTTCACGTTTTGCTCAAGTGTGAAACATTTGCATACTTAAGGAAATTTAACTGACTGGTTCTACATAATCAGCAGGTCAAGTGCACATTTAAAGAGGAATAGCCATAATCACTTCTAATAAAAGCTGACAAAATGAACTTCTTGGGGAGTCTTCACTACTACTGTTCTGCCAGCAGCTACCACGGGAGACCTGAATCTAGTTTCACCAAACTGTATTTTGACAAAATAGCCATTTCTTCTTTCATTAACTGTTTCTGTGACTGCTGCCTCTCTTCCTATTCCTTTAAAAAGTATTCACCAGTACTCCCGTGCTCTTTTATGCTCTATTCTGCACTGAGTATCTCGCCTTGTATTCATTCTTTCATTGCAAAGCCTCCTGCAGCAGCATTTACACTGAACTGGAGAATCATAAAATCTTCTCTTAACTAGATTTGTATCAACATGAAAGGAAGAAATCAGGCCCTATCTGCAGGGCCTTACCTTTTTTCTAAAACAATTCTGTGCAACACTACAATTACAGTCTCAAGCACATTAGAAAACAACAGCAAATCATGGTTTGTTAGTCCTGGAATACTGAAACTAGTACAGCTCTTTATTCCTCAATTCTGGGGGTTTTTTTTCATCAGTTATAAACAGATATTAAATTTTTGAGTGTTAGTTGCTGTTTTATATGGGAGTTACACAGTGAAAAGCAAAAACTAACATGCTCCTAATTGTTACAAACTGTATTTTTAGATTTTGGAAAGGTCTGGGCTGGGGGAAATCAATGATGATGAAAATGTTCCAGTGAAAGTAACTACAGTCAGAGGCTGAAACCTGCCACAAGAAAGGTGTTGCAGGAAGGTTTCTCCAATAAGACAGAAAGTACTTAAGGAAAAAAAAGAAACACAGGAATTTTTTAGTGTTAGAGCAGCAATAATTCTTGGTGAAAACTGACATACTGCAGTGTGAGTTTTTGCTGCACTCTTACTCAGATCTGTGTGTTTCAAGACTGAAAAATGCCATTCCAGTGGTTTCTCTACGTGTCTTGTTCTCATGTCATGAATGGATGGATACTCAACATGAATTCGCTGTGTTTACTATTACATTCATTGTATCACATGGGGAAAAAAAATACAGTACTTTAAATCGGGACACACATTTCAGTGATAATAAAACGAATGGAAAGGAACTTTGAAGCAATGCTTGTTATAGTCTGTATGTATTTCCTTCAGTAACTTTGTCTCTAAAGTCCGGGAATTCATTCATGGACTTAAGGGGAACACTAACAGTTTTTGAAACACTAACACAGTCAGCTCATAGGGTTACGTTGACAACACTTGTCAAACAAGCACTCTTACGTGAATGAAAACAAGCCCTCAAAACCAAAACCAGATGCTTTGACTCTGTATTTATTGTCATCCAGCCATTCTGAGCAGCTCATAACAAGAACTGCCCAGAAACTATTTCAAATAGAATCAGATAAGTATTTTAAGCGAATTCATAGGTAGCAACGACTACCAAGTAGTTTGTTAGAAAGCAAGTCTTCCAGATGCAAGTGTCTGGAGTCTGTCAGTGAAACTGCAGTGCTGTAAATACAAGTGGAGCTGAAATGAATGAAACAGACTCTCAAGCCACGCACATTTTTTAATCAAATATGTGTCTAGTTCTAAAACCCCAAGCAAAGTTCAGAAAAGCCAAGAAAACAAACCTCAAGCTCCTACAGAACACAAGGGCAATGTAACTAACCAGACGAACAGCATTTCTTGAGATGTAAAAGCTTAGGACAAAACCTGATGTCAACATTTAACTAAACGTAACAGGAAAAACCTCAAACCCTGCAATCAAAAACACAACAGGGGTGGCGAAAAGCTCGCTAAGGTTGCAAACACAAAAAGTTACAAGCAAGTCCACCCTTCGGCGCGTTGCATCAGCAACCGGCCGCGCGGTCATTCCTCCTCGCTGCCCTCTCTCTTCCCCCGC